>NC_053120.1:36568090-36783090 GCF_010015445.1 Perca fluviatilis
GCCACAGCCATGAACATGTTACCACTAGAGAGTATGTACACTGATGTGTGTCAGGTATACTGTACATGTCAGAGCTGAGGATGAAGTTGGTTTGGTTATAATTGTGTACTTACATTCATCTGTCTGTCTGTCTATCTGTCTGTCTGTCTGTCTGTCTGTCTGTCCTGTAGGATGAGTTCCATCCGTTCATTGAGGCTCTGCTGCCCCAGGTCCGTGCCTTTGCCTACACATGGTTTAACCTCCAGGCCAGGAAGAGGAAGTACTTCAAAAAACATGAGAAAAGGATGACCAAAGAAGAAGAGAGAGCCGTCAAAGACGAGCTGTTGGGGGAGAAGGCAGAGGTGGGATGGGTTAGTTGAGTAGATAGTAGAGCTAATGAAAGAAGCTGAAGACACATACAGGATTGTTCTGACCCTTTGCGATATCCTTTTGTTCCCAGGTGAAGCAGAAGTGGGCCAGCCGCCTTCTGGCCAAGCTCAGAAAGGACATCAGACCTGAATGCAGAGAAGACTTTGTCCTGTCCATCACTGGGAAGAAAGCTGCGTGCTGTGTCCTGTCAAACCCGGACCAGAAAGGCAAAATGAGACGCATAGACTGTCTCCGACAAGCTGACAAGGTAAATTAATTAAAAAGTCGCCGTGCATGTGGATCAGACTTTGTCGGTGTGTTTTGAGGCGGTGTGAGAGTCCCGTACAGGAAAAAACAGGAAACAACACTGCCTCTATTGCTGCCACAGGAAAGTTTTCAAACACCAAACACAAGCAGTGAACTGCCCGGGAGTTTGTGGAACAGCTGACTGTTTCCTCAGTCCCTCCTTCTCTTTTCTTTCGGTCTTCCTCCGGGAAATGAAGCTGCCTTCAAGTTCGATCGGGAACGTCCGGATCTATAAACCATCTGACGGAAAACAGGAACTGTGAAGTCTACTTGTGCTACGTTGGAGGGTTAAAGAACACAACAGGACGTCACACAGATGGGCCATTTCAGTGAACCCCCCCCCACCCCCGCCCCCCACCGCACAACCCTGCGGAGAATCAGCGGAGCGACTGATCGGGTCTGAATGAAGCCTTAGTGCAGCTCCTACCTTCACACTAGGCTCGTTGGAGA
This sequence comes from Perca fluviatilis, assembly GCF_010015445.1. Lineage (NCBI taxonomy): Eukaryota > Metazoa > Chordata > Actinopteri > Perciformes > Percidae > Perca > Perca fluviatilis. The sequence continues at coordinate 36,569,195 of NC_053120.1, forward strand.
TGAGCCAGGTCTGCGCAGAATCGATCACCGGCGATCGCCGCCCAATTGAATGCTGGGTAGATTTGTGTCCGACTTGATCCCGACTTGCTCTGACGTCATGCATGCGCGGGCGACGATAACCTCACGAGATCAAGGCGGCCGCAGTTCTGAGAGGCAGGCAGCGCAGTTGCTCTCCACCGACTGCGAGACCCAGGCGGACCCAGGGCATGCTGGGAAACGCCTGGCTCTCAGCTGATCGAACAGCTGATTGGTTCAGAATCGACTCAACATGATGACGTTTTATATAAACCTTTTATTGATTTTGAATTGGAGGGATTTTTACTGCTATTTGTCTGATTTAAAGGCTTATTCTGTACAGAACACATGCTGTGTGGCTGGTAGTTACGTTTAGAAGTCAGAGAGACTCAATCTGTTCTAAAATCAGCAACAGATCGCATGTAAGAGCATTTTGACTAGACTGACAAGCCAGACCCACATCAAGATGTTGGGTCTGGGAACTCACCATTGGCAGGGCTCAATCCCAGGGGCGGGATAAACGGTTGTCTTTCATATTCCCTCTGCACGTAATAGGATAGGCTACAACCAACCAGAGCAACGAAGAAGGTAGCGGAGCTAGTTGATAGATTAAACTTCTACCGTATCTGGTCGGCAAAACTCAGAACACATCTTCCTTTTTTAAGAATGATTTCTGTGCCGTTCTTTGTTCTTTTCTCAAAGAAAAGCTTAACTCCAAGTCTTCCAGAAGACCGCTGTTCCCAGCAGCAGTAGCCATAAGCCCGTCCACCGACTCTATACATCAACATATGATTGGCCTGACCAAAATTTGGTTTTTCCAGCTCGCAAGCCAACGGAGAGTGCCTAGACTGACCCTGGCAGCAAAATAAATTTGCTGCCACTAGGGTGCGTCTAGATTTCTAGGCTACTTTTTGATATATGGGTCTGATAACATTTTATTAAATCGGAATCGGACCTTACAGGATGTGAGTGTGTCTGTGACTTCCTGTTCAGCCCGAAGGCTGCTGGATACGGCTGTAAACTGTCCGACTTGACAGCAGATTTTTGTCACCGTGTGTTTCGGCTGTCGTGGCTGTTTACACGTTCGTAGTCCTGCACACACGTGTTCTGTAGTCCACAAACCAATCTGAACCCACACTTTATCCTAACTTTTACCGAAACATTTAGAGCTTTGTTTGCACTGACTGTAGAGTAGGCCTACACAATAAATCGTTATAAAATCACAATCTCAATTCACCCCTGTTCATGATTTAAACATTTTTTTTCTCCTTTAATTAATTTATTGAAAGCATTTGACATTGACATTAACATGTTTTAATTATGTAAAGACATGTTCAAGGAGTTCAGATAGAGCCTGCATCAGGGCCACATTTAGTTCAGTGTGTTATGTGTCACTATTTTTGGTAGCCTACTGTACTTAAATGGCCAGTATGTACTTTATTTTCTTTATTCGTTGAAGCCTCTATGTTTACAGGCTTGTGGTGATGCGCACTGTGCTATAGGTGCCAAAACAAAATCTATGTTTGGTACTGCCACTTACACTTCGTGAGGAAAAAAATCGTGGTAGAGAATCGTGATATCAATTCTAAGCTAAAACAAATCGTAATTCATATTTTTCCCCCGAATCGTGCAGACCTACTATGGAGTGTGTATCGAAAGCAGTGTTGATGATGGTGATCGACGTGTGTTTTTGATGTTTAACTGTGTCCTTCGGAGTCTCCATCACCCCATGGCTTCGGTTTAGTTATGAAGGGGAGACACTTTTAAAAGCATGCATACACCTTTATTTCTAAAAGAAGGGTGTGTTGCCTCACACAGACTTCAGACCAGGCGTACAGTGTTCTGGAGCCCGCCGCGGGTCACGTGATAAGGAGGACATGAAATACGAGGTGGAAGAGGTTGTTCAGGTCTACACAGCGTTCTGTATAATGTCCGTAAGAGCCATATTGTATTGTTTGCAGTTTTTGGTAATTTATTCCCATTGCAGAAGTAAATTGTTTTACGCCATTTAAAATGAGTAATATACATTAGAGTTCGGGTAACTGCTTATGTTGTAGAATGTGCTGTGATGTGTGTTTTGCCCTATCAGTCTGGCGCTCCACTAGTCTCTCCTGCTATTGGACTATTGGGTTGGTTTCTTTACTGTAAGTGGAGTAAGTGCAAGTTTAGTCTCTCATGTCCAGCTCTATCTCCACAGAGCTGTGGAGTAAGGTCTGATGACAGATGCATTCTGGGATAGGAGAAAAAAAATTGCTCCGGGTTGTTTGCATTTCTTAAAACCAATCACAATGGTCTTCGGCGACGCTAAGCTCCGGACGCGGTCTCAGGAAGGAACTTGTTTTGGTGGAACATTTGCACCCCCCGCAAAAGAAAACACCACATAACAATATTAAATGAAGTTAACTGTTGACACAATATGGTAACATTTCCCTCTAAACTTGATATTTTCAGCGTGCAGCTTGCTAGCTTGAAGGTTGCTGTCATTTCCCAAAGCGAACAGAGAGGGGAGGGAGAGGGTTGGGGGGGAAAAAAAGAAAGGGGGGGGGGGAGGGGGGGAAAAATTTTTTTTTTTTTTTTTTTTTTTTTTTTTTTTTTTTTTTTTTTTTTATTTTAAAAAAAAAAAAAAAAAAAAAAAAAAAACCCCCCACACAACCACCCCCCCCCACCAAAAACACTGTTCACCAACTGCTCCAAACAGCTCTATTGAAGTCCAGCCTTTACTTCAGAGACAAACGTGTGTTACAAAGTGACATTATAATGCTCGCCTAGCTGCTAGCATGGCACACCCTCATACTCTGCTTCTGACTGGCTAGTAGTCCTTACCTAGCTACTGAGCATGTGCGGCTCCCAACAAAGATGGAACAGAAGTGCGATGCCTCACTCTGTAGCTAAAACAGAGAGCTCAACACACAGGGTGAAAGGAGGAGCTGCAGCAATGTGCAGTACAACAAAAATATGGTGTTTTTTGAAAACTAAACCATGTAAACCTATTCTGATATAACCTCTAAATACAATTATGGACCTGAAAATTAGCATCATATGAGCACTTTAAGCTTCAACGGAGAAAGTCAATTTCAGCATGAGGTTAGTTTTTGATAATCCAGCATTGCATACAGTATGGATACTTTATTTTTGATCATAGCCGTACAACAAACAGTTCAGTAGTTCAGTCGCTACGAGCCTCGTCATCACTGGATAGCTGTGCACGTTGACGTCTACATGAGTCAGAAGCCTTTACATCTGACAGGAAGTGGCGAGGAAGCTGCCACTACAATGTCATCAAAGCGTTATTGAAATGTGTGGACGACTTGAGAGTGTTGAGTGAAGCAGTGGGGTACACATGAGTCCACATGGTTTGATGGTAGCTTGATGCAGCTTTCTGTCAGTAATGGTTGGGTTTGTCTTTCCCCAGGTGTGGCGGCTGGATCTGGTGATGGTCATCCTGTTCAAAGGAATCCCGTTGGAGAGCACCGACGGAGAGCGGCTGGTGAAGGGAGGCCAGTGCTCCAACCCAGTGCTCTGTGTCCAGCCGCGACACATCTCGGTCTCCGTCAAAGAGCTTGACCTCTACCTCGCTTACTACGTACAGGAGAGAGGTACACACACACACACACACAGACTCACATACGCACGCACACACAGACTCACACATGCACGCACACAGAGACACACAGAGAGGGACACACACACACACACACACACAAAGACACACACACACACACAATATGTATGTATGTCTCTTGTCACATGAATGGTGAAGACATGATTCCTGATGTCCTGTTGGTTGGATACGGACTGCTATGTTCTCAGAATCCTAGCTGGTCTAAAAGGGTTCTTCTTCCATATTAGATTATGAGGAGTCAGGCTTTCTCCTCCCCTTCCACTATCTCATTAGGTTGATAACGTAGCATTTTACTCTACTATAGCTAAGGCAATGCTGCGCGACGTTATGCAAACGTTACAAGCTGAAGCTGCACATTTATTCAAAGCTCAAGTGGATTTTTTTGGTTACTATTCACAGGGCATTTGTCATAATCTCCATAAACTTTAAAAACTCACGTGAAGGCTGAAGAGCTTTCCCTCTCTTTCAAAAAAAAACAAAGAAAAGTTTATTTAGGCTCTATTACCAGAGGGGCAGCTAAGCCAATCAGGGCAAACGGGCAGTTGCCCGGGCAACAATAGCCCGTACCTGTGCATGTCCCTGATCAGGAGTCTCCACATTAAACTCCACTGGATTCCAGCCTTTAGTTTGATTTACATTGGCATCAGTCAAAGTGGGGAACAAAGGTCAGAGGGTCACTGGGAATCCTTTTGGAGCTCCGATCATCCATATCTGATTTAATATAAAATAAGAGGATTTCTGAGAAGCTACTTGCTGTCATACCAAGAGCTTTATTTATGTCTTTATTTATACAACATTCAAAGACAGACACACAAAAAACACACACAAACATATATTACGCCAGGGGATTGCACTTCAATAACAATTAACAAATACAGTAAATCAGTTTATGAAGATCTTATAGTGGGTACATAGATTGATGGTTTTAATAGCTTTTTTTGTTTTAGAATATTGAATAGATGAAATGCAATGTTTGAGTTCATTTTCCAAAATGAAAAAAGATGGTTGGCAAATTTCGATTTATGAATACAAAATTTAGCAAGTAACAGTGTCAAATGAACGATGTAGTATTTATTGGTCTCAGTGAAAGCATTGGAAAAGAACCCTAACAATAGAGTTTGACGTGACAGGGCAGGAGCTTCTCCAGGGGCTGTGGATGTTACTGACTCACATGTCATCTGGGAACTTCTGAACTGAGCTCTTCCTTCTCATTGGTCGGCTGAAACCATTCGTATAAATAGGTTTCATGCAGCTACGAGTCGAGTCCAAAAACAACTGAAAGAAGGCATTGTGCACATCTGGTTTTGATATTGTGGCTTGAGGAGCTGTGGGAGGCTGACTCCCAGACACGGAGAGGCAGCAGTGGGATGGGACGGAACAGCTCGGACTCAACAGTGACACCAGGAGTAAAATATCAAACGACTGCAGAATAAAGGGATCAGCAGCCAGCCAGGGGCACATAGAGGCTTCCCAGCAGCATGTGTGACTCCCAGTGGGTTCCCCTGGGCCCGGCTGTGGTTTGAGCACCGTGCTTGTGGAGACTCTCTTAGAGAGTGCTCTAAAGGCTGCTTCTAACACAACCATTGCACCACACTCAAAATGAGCATGCAACATGTAATTAAGTTCCCTACGATAGAGCAAAAAAGTGATTCTAGTAACAGTTGTGTTGATATTAGTAATAGTCAGCACTACTTGACCTGAAAGAGTACTGGAGACACTAGCTATGTTTCCATCCACACGTTTTTATCCAAATTAAGTGATATCGAATGAAAAATGCCTTATGGGAACAGTAAAATTCGACTGAATTTCATGAATATCGACTCAAAGGAAATACGTTCGGTCTCATCGGATTTTCTCTTGATCGATATACGGCTTATGCGATAAACGCTGATGGAAACGTTATTTGCTGAATAAATAATGAATTGCGATTAAGTTTTAGGTCATTTTATGGTTGCAACCCGCCACAAAACAAAGAAGAAGAAGTTTTAGTTAATTTCCGCCCAGTATTTGCGCTCTGTTTGCACACATGGCGGGCGTCAACAAAGACAGATGTAAGTGGACAAACGAGGAGACGAGAGACTTTTTGAAATTAAATTTACGAGCAAAATATAACTACTATTTTAGATAGCAAAAATGTAAGAAATGTGCATCTGCATCATCATAGCAATGTGTTGATAGCGTCGTTGTTTTCTTATTATAGCTTGATATGTTGCTGTCAGCTGGCACATAAGCACTATTACAACTTTCATTTGTTGGTAGATGGCGCGATCCATTTTGTCTAGCAAATGTCTGCTTGACTGTTGTGCGATTCAGTGCGAAAATGAATGGAAACGCCGTAAAATGTCTCAAATCAATTTCGATATACCAATTTGACCGCAAAACAGCATGTGACGTCATTTCGCAACAGGTTTTTATTCGCTTTAAAGCCGTTTGATGGAAACACACTTTCACCAGCTTTATTCGCATGGGTTTATTTTACCGAATTTCAGATAAATCGATTGACAAGTGGATGGAAACTTAGCTATTGTTGGATTGTCTATCTGAAAGCCTGCTCGCGTAGTCGGTCATGGTCACGGTCCAGATGAAGAAGACTCTGGATGTGTTTGACATCATCTTTGTCCATCTGGCTGAGCATATGAGCCGGTTGTTATACATGTAAGAGCTACACACTCCCAAATACTTCACTGGTTTCCTGAATAATAAACTAATGGAAAGGTCTCCCTCTCTAGTTTAACAGCAGCGTAACGTTGCACAGCCACAAGTCCAGCTCCAATGACTGGGACCGTACTGATGCAAAGGATTCAGCACGTTCCCCCCCAACACTTGCTCTACACCTTCTGTAGTCTGGTGTTTCCCGTGGAAACCAGTGTACTCGACACTGGGCTCATGACAGTGTGCACATACTGTGTCTGCAGGATTTGTAAGTGTGAGTTTCCTGCTTGGTTGGTAGTTAGACTTCTTGTTATGGCCAACTGGTGACACTAACTACCAACACACTAGTACTGCACACATTGATTTCTTACAGGAGACGTCATAACAGGGTACAAGTGAAACTAGTCAAACCCCCCATCAGTGTAGTCTTTGCAATCTTAAAGCTGCTGCTGCTGCCCCTACTAACCTACCAGGAAGCTGCATGATGATGTCAGAGGGCACCAGATGGACTCACACTGGGACACTTGGGTCCTTCTGACACCTAAATGTCCCAGGAGACACACTGTCTTAACATCGTGACCAGCTAAGAGAAACCCTGATGGATTTCTCAGTATCCATCAGCTGAAATCATCTGTCCCTCTCTGTCTCTCTCTCTGTCTCTCTGTGTCTCTGTCCCTCTCTCGCTGTCTCTCTCTCTGTCTCTCTGTGTCTCTGTCCCTCTCTGTGTCTCTGTCCCTCTCTGTCTCTCTCTCTCTCTGTCTCCCTGTGTCTCTCTGTCTCTGTCTGTCCAGAGGCAGAGCAGAGCAGCAGTCCCAGTCGTACAGGAGTGGGTTCTGATCAGGAGGACAGTCGCACCGCCACCATGGGTAATGTACAGGATCTTCCATTCTAGAGGAACATTGTGTTTTTCAGTCTGTGGAAACATGACAAGATTGTGTAAGGCACGTGCACATTCATAATGTTGATCATTTTGGTGTCAGTGCATAAGCCAGGTTTCCTTTTTTAATCGGTTTGGTCAGCAACATGAACGAATACAATAACTGCCTCATACATACAGTAAATAGGCCTTCAACTTGGTTTGATGCAGAGATGCACCGATTACAACTTTCTAGGCCGATTCCGATTTCCGATTTTCATTGAGTTAGGCCAGCCGATACCGATTTTAGCCGATTCCGATAAAAAAGATTCTAACCGCTTTACAGCACACACAAATATTTATTTTCTATCTTTTCTTTAATAGAACATTTTGCACAGAACATAGAAAATTTTTTGAACAGATAATGGATCACTATAAAATAAAACTATATAAATGACTCCTGGTGTGGGAAATTCACACACATCTAAAGTGCAATGTTAGAACCATTTCCTTCTTTTCACTTCCAATATCCAACTAAACAAATGTGATTTAGTTTTTTGGTGTCGTCCCTCCATGCTCTACTTTTTCCTTGCAGGTGTTGCATATTGCAAACTTGTTATCTTCTGCACACATGCTGAAGAATTTCCAAACAGCTGACATGTTGCAGGTTAATTCACGAGGTTCCCTACATGTGTGAGAATAGCGCGGACACGCGCTTCACACGGCAGAAAAGTTGAGAGAAAGGAAAAAGAGACCGTGCTGTCGCGTCCGTGTGTGCGTGCGTCCTTGAGAACTGTAACTCGTATAACTTATGTTGTCAGTTAATTGTAGCGTTGCCCGGCGTGAAATCGGCATATCTCAGACTGACCTGCCGGTCGCAGGTCATGGCCCAGCACGTGAAAACCGGCCAATTCCGGTCACCAGCCGGTCTATTGGTGCATCTCTAGTTTGATGTAATGGACAAAGTGAATACTAGGTCCCAAAGGATGTTCCAACCATTTGGAAGAGAAGAAGGATTGTGAAACTAGAGAGCTCACAGAGCAGCAGTAATGCACACACTGGTCCAGGGATGTTGGATTATGACATAAGGTTTTCAAACTATGAATACTGTGCATAGTGAGATACTGGAGAGACTCTTGATCATAATGTGACCAACACACATACGCACACACACACGCACACACACACACACACACACACACACACACACACACATACACACACACACACACACACACACACACACACACACACACCCTGGTTGTCTAAATGCTGTGTGTTTCTACAGATGGTCCAGAGTTCCAGGAGAGTTTTGTGACTTCAGGAGTTTTCAGTGTCACCGAGCTGGTCCAGGTCTCAAGAAGTAAGTCTCATTTACCGTTAGCTTTAGCCCCGTTAGCTTTAGCCTTTTGCCAGCCTACTGCCACCAACTCCTTACTTGTGACGTTGTCAAGTTGTATGACGTTGGAATACTGTGCATTGACATGACGGCGCCATATTCCATCATAATTATGACTTGGGTGTTGATGTCGGTGTCAGTAGGTGACTGAGGTACTTACTGCCATATGAAATGAACACGCCTCGACATTCATGGTATATTTTGGAGGGAAATTGCTCTTCGAACTTGTGTGGAAAATACGAGTGATGCCAAAAGGAGAGCAGTGATATGAGAGCAGTGATATTCAGCACTACCTTAGCTGTGCTTCCCCAAATGCACCAAATAAAAATGGCATTGCAACTAAACCAATGTTACCATTGCATTGTGAAATGTGAAGCCAAGTCAAGGCCTTATGACTTGTAATGGGATGTGAAGTGTTTAGACAGTTATACAGTGAACCTACTGACATAATAAAGGCTGTTTCAAATAAACCTCATGACATTTAACAGCAAAGTAATCAGGTGTGTGTCAGTGTGTTCTGAGCTGAGTGTTTGACATCTGAATGTTATCATCTAACCCTGTGATAATGAACATTTGATTTGCTTCACACATCTACCAAAAAGGGAGAAAAGAGATAAAATGCAATACAAAGCTAGTTAGGATATCTGATCAGCATAATGTGCTGCGTGACATTTTGTATTCAGTTGCCTGAAAGATAGAAAACTTTTGGTATTGAGAGGCTGATATCAATTGTGTGTGCGTGTGTGTGTGTGTGTGTAGCTCCAGTCGTCACAGGAGTAGGACCCAGTTTCTCCATGGGGGAGCTCCAGGGTCATCTGGCCTACGACCTCAACCAGTCTGCCAACCAGCCAGTCAGCCTGAGACGATCACTGGCTAGCACCTCATCCAGCGGGTAATACACACACGCATGCTCTCTCACACACACACACACACACACACACACACACACACACACACACACACACACACACACACACACACACACACACACACAAACCACATGGGTAATCTCAGGTTTACCATGACTTACACCAAGCTTAGTTGGACACAGGTTTGGACCCTCAAGCAGCCTTTGAAGGAAGGTAGACGCACCAAAATGTCCTAATCTGGCAAAGAAATGATAACACGTGCTATGCATATGCTGGCGTGGCCATATATATATATATATAGTATATAGTCCTCATCAGCCTGTGACTCCGCTGTGTGATGTCCTCTGGGGCTGTCTGATAAAACAACCCTGATGATGTCATCCCCACTTGGAGACTACAAATTCATATCAAGTCTGCGCCCCAATCTGACAATGTAAAAGATGTGTTGTGTTTGAAAGAGGTTGACATTATGGGAAATGTTTTTAGGAGTTTTTGGCCTCTGCTGCTTCAATTTCAACTACTGTTTAAAATTTTTAAAGTCCCCTAACATTACGGAAGTGTAACGCGGAAGTGCTGGAGTACTCCTTTAAAGGAAATGTAATAGGTTAAACAATTCTCAAGCTTCATTTATAGACAACAATCTCTCTGCAAAGATGCCAGCTATTATTCATAAAAAAACCTCTGTATTTACTGAAGGCCTTACATTTAGCCATTGACCCCCAGCAAAAGTACTTGAAAAGTCACACAGAGCACCATGAAACATGGTCCATGATGTCTGAGTGTGTGTATATGTGTCTGCAGGAGTAAGCGACATAAGTCTGGCTCTATGGAGGAGGAGGCAGACAGTCCAGGAGGGGAGTATTACCACTCACCGTCCTCTCCTGCCAGCAGCTCCAGGAACTGGACTGACGACATGGAAGGAGGTAACAGAATAAGAATATAGTGTCCAGTGTCTGTACTATGCCACACAGTCTCATTTCTCATTAAAGCATGAGCACAGCTGAATACTTCCATACTGGAATCATTGTCTGCCAGCTCCGTTTATCCCCCTCTCCACGCTACGAGGGTCCCAGGACAGAAGGGGTCCTAAAAAGCCCTGTTAGTAGGGCTGCACGATATGAGGAAAATATCTAATTGCGATTATTTTGACTGATATTGCGACTGCAATATGATTCACGATATTCAAGGGAATGATCATTTTTGTATCATTATTCTCATTTTCATTGACTAATATTAAATCTGAAAAAATTTGTGATTTTGGCGAGGATCTGTACCAAACAAAGATTTTTTTCTTTAGTCTGTAGGATAAGATTTTTAGGCCGGGACATCTCTGCAGCACCACAGTACTTAATTTTAGAATGGTTTGACACATATTTTGCCTTTAACAAATATTGCGCCCCTCTGCGATTTGGATATTGCACTAGTCCATATTGCGATTTTGATAAAATTGCGATTAACTGTGCAGCCCTACCTGTTAGGTGATCTGAGCTATACAAATAAAATGGACTCAACTTGACTCTGGTATGTGAAGCACTTAGTGAATAAAAGACAACAATGGACTCGCTGTTCTTTATCTTGTTTATTCCTTTAGATCCATTTTGAAGGACCATACCAGTGTTCTGTGATAGTTAATCTGTTTTTTATTAGATGATGTATATCACCTTTATACAAATATACAAATATGAACTCACACATTCTTTCTTTATACATATTTTATTTACAACATGAAAAGCTGCCAGTTCACAGAAAGAGTTCACATGTGCATGTCCTGGTGTGTTGTCAGCAGTCATGTAGGTGTTGACTTCTACACAGTGACCAGTCAGCTGCTGTGCACGTATATACGTGCACCCAATATTCAACTTCATTGGCTCGGCCATTAACAGCTCAGTGTTTGTTGTGTTTTCTGTGGACTTCAGTGTTAGTGTATCTACTGTAGATGTGAAATATTAGTTCAAATGGACTCTTGTGTGCATCATATGAACTAAACTGATCTGGATCAAGAGGCAGAGTGGCTCAGGCTCAGGCTCAGCTTTGTTAGCAGAGTGCAGAGTGACAGTTGGACCTGCAGGAGTCCTCTGTCAGAGCGCGCTAACACAGGAAATACCCTGCAGGAGTCCTCTAATAATAATATATATCGATAATAGTGGTAATATGTTTGCATGTGTGTTTTAGGTCTGTCTCCTCCAGTGAAGAAGGCAGAGCTGGACAGTCCCTCTCCCCAGGAAGACTCACCAAGACTGGGCTCCTTCACTCAGCACCACCGGCCAGTCATAGCTGTTCACAGTGGTCAGTAACACACACACACACACACACACACACACACACACACACACAGCTGCACACGCAAGCACACAGACACACACACACACACACACACACACACACACACACACACACACACACACACACACACACAGACACGCATGCACACCCACACACACACACACACACACACACACACAAAGACATGCATGCACGGGCACGCGCGCACACACACACACATACACAGTCTCACACACACACAAACACACAGACACACACAAAGGGCCGTTACAGAGTCAACGCATCGGTACGCATACGCGTCCGCAAGGCTACGCATCGCTACGCTTCGGCCGCCGTTATGTGTCGCTGCGTAGCCAAATGTGTCGTCCCAGTTTTTGATATGCGACGCGCCGATGCACACAATACTATGCGTTGTCGGTGGGGGCGACACTGCACGTATTGTACATTACCCAAAAATATTGAATCAACTTAGCTGAGCAAATTCATCAAACATAGGACTACTGAGTCACATTTTTCAGTATGTATCAACGTTGTGTGTGTGTGTAGTCTATTAAGCGACCTTTTATCAATGTATTGGTCAGTGCTACCCAATCGTAGCACACTGTACTGGTGGGGAAACACGCCAGCATCTGATAAAAAGAAGTCTGACAAGAGCCACTCTCCGGGAGGGTCTGGCTCTGCCGATTGAACACCATGGAGCACTCTGCTACCCCCTGTTGCGTAGGCGGTGTATTGCATTTCACGCATCGCCCGTGACGCTTGCGTCTTCTTGCGTCCGCTGTTTAGACTATGAAAGGGAGCGCGTCGCTCGCTTTGCTTATTCGCGTTGCTTATTCGCGTTGCTTATTCGCGTTGCTTATTCGCGTTGCTCGCGTTGCTCGCGTTGACTCTGTAACGGCCCATAGACACGCATGCACGCACACATAGTCTCACACACACACACACACACACACACACACACACACACACACACATCATTCTTATCATCCCATAAGGATAACACCAAGAAAAAAATGTCATTCACTGTGTCATGTCGTTCCTCCTCCCCCTGTGGTGTCTCGTCCTTCTCTCTGTCCAGGCCTGTCTCGGAGTCCCCACCCTTCCTCATCTATTCATTTCCCGCCCTCGTCCTACTTCCCCCACGGAGCAATCCGCTACCCTCCTCACCTGGCCCAGGACCCCCTGAAAGATCTGGTCTCATTGGCCGGCGCCCCTGCCAATCAAAGCCCCAGCTCGGTGAGTACATCCAGGTCAAAGGTCATCTCACAAGAACACGTCACGGAGATCGCCTCGAGGTGGTGCAGCTTGGTTTTTATACAGCTGCTCAGACAAAGAGCAATCTGAAGACTGGAGCTTCTATAGGGTAGTAGTAGTCTCTCATGTCCAGACCAGAGGAGGGTCTGGCTAGTCCACACAGCATTCTGGGATGGGATAGGAGAAAAACATGCTCTGGTTTATTGGCATTTCTTTAAACCAATCACAATTGTTTTGGGGCGACACTAAGCTCCGTAAGCAGAGATGATGCCTATGCAAAATAGCCTCAGGAAGGAACTTGTTTTGGTGGAACATGTGAAGTGGAAGGTGAGGGACATCCGGCCTAAAATGAGGGACATCCGGCGGAACTTCCGTCCTGGATATAGACTAGGGTATAAGTGTTAACGCCAGTTAACTTTGGACATTCAAAGTGCGATGCATGTTAGTTCCTGCCTACACAAACCGGGAATCATAGTTTAAGTCTATGTGGAAAACTGCTTATAAAAGGATTTTAGCTTCAGAGTGCAAATTAATAAACTAAAACAATGTTTGGGATCTATATTTTAGGACTACCATGGCCGACTGTAAGGTTTATAAAGTAAAGCAGCGTTCTAACACATAGAAACACAGTTTGACTACATTTGTCTGTCTGTCTTTCTGGTGTTTCCAGCTGAATGGCAGCAACCAGGTCAAAGTGCTCAACCACTACATCTCCTCTCAGATGTTGGCACCGCCAGGACCAGCGTCCTCCCTGGCCCCTCCCCCGTCCCCCCTCCCCAGGCCTGCAGAGTCAAAGGCCACTCCCACCTCCTCTGATGGGGGAGCAAACTCGCCCACATCACCCAGTAAGTGGTCCAAACTAACTTCTGCTCACCGTGTTTATGTATAGTCCTAACCTTCCAATAGATAGAACATTTATAGTCCAGGAACATGTAGAGACAGAGAACCCAAAGGGTCTGCTGGTGTTAAGAACATGTTGGAGAGAACCTTTTATTTCTGTTATGAGTTTATAAGGGACTCATTTTATATGGAAATAAACATGTATGCTAATAATAAATATAGTACATATTGTAGGCCAGATTAGAAAATGTACTCATGCCAACTCATGGGAAATTAAAAAAGAGATGCAATGAAATACCTTTAAATAAATCTACCAACCTAGCTGTTATACAAACCACTGTGAACCTATCTCACCATGCATTTAGAGAGAGGGGGGGGGGAGGTAACCTGGCCCTTGTGTTGTTCCTGTTGACTTACAGCATAATGGTCCTCTGACAGACTGAACAGAGCTCAGAGGAAAGATCAGCAGCATTATTAGGTTCCATGGATAAACTCAGGGTCTGTCGGCGCCTTATCTTTACTAAAATTAAAAAATCTGGAGCTTCCCACCCCAGTTTTGGTAGATGGAGTTATGAGAACATGAGATAGCAGTGTGTACTGTGAAGGACGAGGATCCAGGTCCCTGCTGAGCCGGGGTGGGGTGGGGTGGGACGGGTTCAGCTAGTCCAGCAGCAGAGTGCTCTGTGATCCTTTGTGTTCCCTATAAAGCCTGCTCCCCACATGAGATGGTGGGTGCTGTTGTGTTTGTTAGAGCTGTCCTTATTGTGATGTGATGTCACAGCTGCTTGACCAATCACTGCCGGCAGCCCCTGGCAGTACCTGGGAGTCGGTATCACCTAGGGAGCGGAAGTGTAGTCCAAGAACTGGTCCCCACGGCTGAGACCAGAGCAGCAGAACCTGGGACATTCTAGAAGTTCCTGCAGCAGAAATGGGCTAATGGTACAAGCGGCTGGAGCTCCACAATCTGGAACACCACCCCCCAGGTCAGCTGGGTGGAGCTTGTCTTCCTGCCTGCAAGAGACAGACCATGAAGGAAGAGGAAGAGAGATGAGATCTGCTGCCTGATGGTAGAAACAAGCACAGACTAGAGATAGACAGTGTTTGAATCAGTCGATTCTCTGTTGTAGCTCCTCTGTGACATGGACAGATTTAGTTCAAAGTAATGCCTCATTAAACTTTACAAGTGCCATGGAGTTATGGGTTATGGGGTTACATTATGAGACTGATGTTGTTGCACAAACACCCTCAGCATACTCGGCCCCTGGGACCCCCCCTGCCAATCGCACCTCCTTCGTTGGAGTCACCCCCCGAGACCCAGGTGGACTCTACCAAGCCCAGGTTAGTACGCATCATTTGACATTGGCAAGCTCACTTTAGCAGGGACTCAGTTGACCCTAGAGAACCTGATTGTTGGAGGGTTAGGGAGCCTCCAGGAATCAGTTCCCACTGACTGATGCTGGCACGTTTATCAGTGTTTTAAGCCCCCAACGTCTCCTTCCAGGCAGCGCTGCCTGGAAGGCACTAGGATTAGGCAGTGGTTATGGTTATGTTTAGGGTTAGGGTTAGGTGCCTTGAAGTCAACGGTCGCAGCGCTTCCTGAAGTCGATTAGGCAATGGTTATGGTTATGGTTATGGTTATGGTTATGGTTATGGTTATGGTTAGGGTTAAGGTTGGGGTTAGGTGCCTTGAAGTCAACGGTCATAGTGCTGCCTGGAAGGAGACATTGGGGGCTTAAAACACCATCGAGCTGCTGGCACCTGGCCATGCAGAAGATGCTTCTGTATGCTGAGACCCCCTGCCACTGCCAACACACAGAGAGGTTAGACTGTAGTTTAACACCAGCTACGTGTTGTCTCTACCTTTGTCCTAGAACTAGGATGTGTCCTCGCCAGACTTCCTAAGCTGCTCTTTCATTTACGTTTAGTTTTCCTCTGAAAGTAACATTTCTGAACTCATCCACGCTGTCTCTTTCTGCTGCTGACTCTCTCTGGTGTTAGCGTAAGAGCTTTCAATACAAACTCAGTGCTCTGTGGTCGAAATACAATAAGCCTTTAGTAAAAGGGACTATTTGCAGCTTTCCGTCCAAACATACAGTACAAGTGTGTGAGAAGCCTCAGTATGAGTCAGCCAGCTGTAAGGTAGGTGAGGTGAGTGGGTCAGTAGGCGCCAGCTGCAGCTGTGTGCGTGCAGTGTGCTGCTACTGTAGCTACAGAGGCAGCTCTCCAGAATCATGTACAGTGTGTGTGTTGAGCTGCTGCTGCTGCATTGCAGTGCCTCTGCTCCACCAACAGCTCAGCTGATTCTGCTCTCTTTCTCTCTCTCTCTCTCTCTCTCTGCGTATCTCTAAAGTCTGCCGCTGCTGAATACGTGACATACGCTCTCAGTGGTTTTGTCATTCGGTTGTTGTGATTGAAATTTGATCATTGAAAGGTGTGTAAGTGAGTGGGGAGAGGAGTTGTTGCAGGTAACAGCCTGCCGTAAATACTACAGAGAAGCTTCACCACGCTCAGTCTGACAAAAAGACAAATGGTTTGTCTGAGCCGACAGATGTCAATGCTGCACGTCAGACTGTGGTTTCAGTTCTGAGGCATGGCAGAGGCACACTGTGCCATGAACGGAGGCCCAACGGTGTACCTCAAGGGATCCAGCTTCTTATCTTTCCTTCTTATCTGCTCTGCTCTGAAAGAGAACTAGCTGTAGTTATGAAATAGGTGGTAGTCCATAGATGGTGCTTAAAATACTAAAGACAGTGACGTTGACAAGTGGTATCTGTAAAGTGTGTGTATTCTGCGTCAACACAAGCTCTATTCTCTTTGTTGACATGTGGTCCCGTGTGTACAGTAAGTCAGCTGTCTCTCAGTGAGATGTAAGAGGACAGCTGCACAGTGGACCAGATGTCCAGACAGGACACAGTCCTCAGGTTCATGTTGTCATTTGACTGATTGACTTGATTTGATTGGATGGTTACAGTTTGGGTTGAGGGGTGAACATCAGGAATAGTTTTAGATGAAACATCAGTTATTGTGCCACCAGAGAACCAGAGTGTAAGGACCGACCTGCTGATGGTGTCGGACCATGGACCTGGATGGTGATCATAGGGCTGCAGCTGATTTATCTTATTGCTACTGACAGAAGTAAAGTTCTGTGTTTTTTTTTTTTTCCAAATGTTCCATGAAATGAGTCAACACTGCTCATAAATGAAGATCTTTATTTGTATGAACAACAACTTTCACAGTCTGTACGAAATCATAGAAAATGGTAATGTGTCACTTACAGATGCTTCAATAGGGATTCGTTTATTAATATCTAAATAAAAGACACAATAAAAGTTAAAGTGTGAAACTTTAAAGTGTGTAACAAAGCACTGAATGATGTCACACATGTACATTTGCTGCTCTGTTTAAAGTTGTTCATAATGTATATACAGTATATGTTATATATATTATGTTTGATGACATGGTGATAGTGTCTGTCTGTCTGTCTGTGTGTGTGTGTGTGTCTGTGTCTGTGTGTGTGTGTGGGTGCGTGTGTCTGTGTGTGTGTGTGTGTGTTTGTGTGTGTGTGTGTGTGTGTGTCTGTGTGTGTGTGTGTCTATATGCGTGTGTGTTAGTGTGTGTGTCTGTGTGTGTGTGTGTGTGTGTGTCTATGTGTGTCTGTGTCTGTGTGTGTGAATATTAACCGTGTGTTTGTGTCTGTTACAGTCTTGGTATCTGGGCAACTGAGCGACCTGTGGAGGAGGGCTGACTGTCATGGCAGTACTGTGCTGGAGGACAGGAAGCAGTGTGGTCCAGACATTGCCAGAGGGAAAATCTATTCATCTTTGTAGAAGTGTGCGCATACATCTATATAAATATCCAGTGGGATATATTTCTATATTTGTATGAACCCAGAAGAGACGGTGGACAGAAAGAGCTTTGCTGCAAGACACTAAACGCTTCTTCCAAATGTCCTCTGACGTGAGCTGTGATGTTCCAGTGAGCTGATGAGTCTGGTTGGTCCCGATGAACTGCAGACCAGAACCAGAACCAGAACCAGACCTCAGCACCCCGTTCCTACGGTAACCCTAGTGTATTCCCTGGAATGGATATACCTGGGTCTCTACACTACATCCAGTAAAGGCCTCCTCCCTGGGACAGACACAGACCTCACACCTCTCCCCCCTCCCCCCAACACCCTGAATGCCCCTCTCCGCTGCAGGTGCTGCTTATAATATATGCAAATAAGCCTCCCTTTTTTTCTGAAGCGACTAGAAAGAGATCCTGTTGTTGATTTGTACTGTTTCTTTGCACTTTTGAATGTGTTATGGATCGTCTGAAGAATTCTTTTCTCTCTTCCCACCAAAAAGACAGAGGCTTTGTCTTTTTTTATTGACAATCATCAGCCTGAAACAATTACGTTGCTTTGCTAAGCTCATGTTTTTAAGACTGTTTGATTGTGCTTTTTTATCCGAAAAACAATGAGTCATAGTGGAATATAAGAGCTATATTCATGTCCCTCCAACACAACACACAATGCTACAGCTGGACACCAGGGAAGAGTTGGGACATCTTTTTAATATCCTGCTGCATCCTTCCCTTCAGATAGCACTTATCCAAGCAGCCAGAGGCACCTGTAGCATGGTGTGTGTGTGTGTGTGTGTGTGTGTGTGTGTGTGTGTGTGTGTGTGTGTGTGTGTGTGTTTGTGTGCGTGTGTGCGTGTGTGTGTGTGTATGTATTTGTGTGTGTGTGTGCGTGTGTGTGTCGTCCCTGCTCTGTTCTGAGGAGATTGTGTTTGGGGGTTTGTACTTGTATGTAGGTAGACTAGAGAGAGATTTAGCAGCGTTGCACTATGAGAAGGTAACGATGTTACCCAGCTGGCAGGCTGTGGTGTGTCGGCGGTTGCTATGACAGCAGGTCATGTGCACGCTGACTTGAACTGAGCACAAAATCCAGGTTTCTTGTCCAGAAGGCGTCCCTGACCAGTCTGTGGAGTAGCGTTGGTTTCAAGTCCAACCTTGATGGTTCACCACAAGTCAACGATTTCAAACCAGTCGGTTGCTTTTCTGCATCAACCTCGTATGCGACAGTTCTTTAGTGAGGAAACAATATTCTGGCTTTTCACAGCTTCATTTACTCAATAATCTTTTAAAATACATTTAATAGCTTAGACATGCTGCATTTTAACTTTTGACAAGGTTAGCATTTAATATGAGTCCCTGTCCGCACGTTCAAAGGAAGGAAGACAGAGCAAGATGTCTGCGTGCAGTGGTCAAAGATCTGAAGACAGAATCAAATTATCAAATGTATCATTTATTCATACTTCTCTGTGAAATGCAACAGTAGTAAAACGTGTCCTTGGCCTTTTGCTATTTCATACGCCATCTCTTTGGAGATGAAAACTCTGAATATAAATTAGAATTTTAGGAACTCATACTTTATAATGTGTGCCATATTTGAATCTCCAAGCCTTTGCAGCTGTAAAGCAGACTGGTGACATGTGTTGCCTGGGGATGTGGATCGGTGTTTCTGTGTTGAGGTGCAATCAGAATGAACGGCAAGCAAATTTTCACCTCCACGTTATTCACATGAATTTGTTTCTGCAGTCTGAAGACGTTGCTCCGTGATCCAAACAGCAATTTACGGCCGTGGTCCCACAGCTGTCTTCCATCTGGAAAGATCCAATGTTTTCTGAGGGTGAAACTAATATTTCCAACCGCTGCCGCAGTTAACTTTATTTGTCACTAAATACCGGAGCTCCACAAGGGTGTGTGCTTAGCCCACTGCTGTACTCAATGTACTGTGTACTGCTGGTAGAAGTCTGAGCAGCAGACCTAGTGTACATCCGGTGAAGCCGAGTGGAGCAGTGCTGCACGGTCAGTGGAGATATTGGATTCATACACTGTTTTTTATTGCTCCAGGCAGAAAGCAGACATCTGTGGGATCACAAAAAGCATTTGCAGATGTAACCTGCTGTAGTAAAAGATAACTACGGTAGTGACATTCCGAGTGAAGTGTGAACCCGCTGTAGAGAGCGGCTGTGTGTGTTTGAAATCATCTCATATTTTCCTCCAGTCCTTTGTCCTTTAAAACGTTGTTTTCCATTCACACAGAAGCGTCTTTCTGTTGACTGCCGTGTCTAAAGTTCGGTTTGCGTTCGGTCTGATCACAGGGGTCTTTTCCGTTCCTTTTCCCCGGGTTAGGGTTAGTGTCAGCGTCTGCAAGGCTTCAGAGTTCACACTGAAGGTGCCGATAGGAGCTGGGCTTTGGTTAAAGTTGGCTTCCAGCTGATGTACAGTGCATGGTGCTGCCCTGGTCGCTATGGCGACCAAATGAATGCATGGCTCAAACTGATGATACCTCTCCCTCTCTATCCTGCTCTCTATCCTCAGTGGATTGGAGGGCTGTCTCTTTCTTTAGATTTGTATAATATCCCTGTTATTAAACTTCTATTTTGCACGATACATCATGAAACACATTATGTGCCTTGCCTTTAGTTAGACAACAATAATACATTAAGGAAAAGTGGTCACACTTTTCATGGTACAGCTGGTAGCACTTAAAAAACAGCAACAAAAAAAAGCTGCATGTGTGATGGCTCGACATGAAGCGGTGTAGCAGGTACACAGTGTTGGCTTAAACAGTGCAGTGTATGAAGCAGAGGCTGGGGGGGGCATTGCTTATCCTCTGCTACCATCACGCTGGACACAGTGGGAGGGGAAAGTCTGTACATTTGGGGGAATGACACTTGAGAGTCACATGGGAGGACACATTGTGGACCTGTTGTGTACGTAGTCCAGAGCTCTGCACGGAGCTGAGCTAACACATCCCAACCCTGACCTCCAGGTCATCAGCTGATAGGGTAGGTGTGGGGATTGGCCCACCACATAGATACTGTTTCACATGACCAAGTGAATCATCGCCATGACGACAGAGAGCTCAGAAACCTGGAGTCAAAGTGCTGAGAGACTAAAACTGGAAATAAGCTGTAGCAGCAGGTCTCGGACGTCCCTCCACTGTAAGCAGCTGATGTGGCTCAGATCGGTGTGCGTGTGTGTGTGTGTGTGTGTGACACTGACAGTGGTGAAATGTTGCGAACCAAACACTATGGAAGGTCCTCCCAACACAAACCTCAGCTCTGCCTGCGTCCTGTTCTCACATGAAGTGTTAAATACACGATTGACAGTATTTATTGCAGGGAAAAGTCTTATTGTGAATATTTTGTCAGGCATTTAGCCAAAGTGGCCAAGCCACTCAACCCCATCTAATGGAGAGATGTTAAGCAGCTCTGTGATTGGCCACTGGAACACCGTCCATAAGATGACTCTGACCACATGACCAATCACGGCACGAGATACCACAAAGGCCATAGATGAGTTTGACTTTTATATGGGTGCATGCACGTAACACTATTCTTACTCTGCTTGGCATTCATGTTAGTCTTTAGTTATTTCTTGTGTTGTTTTTATTGTGTTGCTTGTAGTATTATAGTTTTAAACACTGCAGTGTGTGTGTAAAATGTGTACAACATGGACTTATCAGTCATAAAGAAAGGATGAATAGATGTTTGAGATGCTGGCCAAGTAGCAGAGGAAGACCCGTGAGATGGGAGGAGTTAAGCTCAGCTGCGTGAGCGAGGACGGACCATGAAAGGCAAACACTGTTTATGGAGAGAGACAATGTTGGAAGTCGGGGTGAAGGGAACTAGAATGCTTAATATCTGACACTGGATCAGTGATGGACACTGAACACCGGTCAGTGGAAAGCCAGCAGACCTGGCTGACTCAGGTCCTGGGGCAGCTCTTGGATGGTAGTGGACCTCTCGTTAGTGAAGAGTGCTTTAGAAATGAGCACAGGATACAGATACAGACACACACCTGAAACTAAATAAAATATGCTCAGTAGTGACGATCAGAAAGCTCAGAACTCAGAGCTTTGTGTCTACTGAAGAGCTCGAGTCACAGATACCAGGCCGTTGTTTGAACTCCCTCTTTGAATCAAAGATATGTTGGCGGTAATAATGCCCTAAATGAGACAACTGTGGTGATCTGTGTCTCCAGCAGCACCAGGTATGAAGCTGGACTGTCACATGGTTGTTTCTGCCTGTGATGCACAACAGGAACCTGAGTGCAGGGCAACTAAAGTCTCTCTAGTTCAAATTGAAGATAACAACGAAACCAGCGTAATACTTTCTTGTAAATCAGCTGTCTCCCGCAGCACATCGTAGCACTGCTCCGTATGCTCTACCTGGAGCCAAGATCAACAGGGATGGAACTTGTGAGATGATGTACGCTCTATTTAAGCCGAGTCTGTAGGTTTCCAGGCTGTCAGGAGAGGTTTGCTTGTGTGTTGGGGCAGGTTTATGATTTGTGATTCTTTTTCTCTCTCGCTGACAGTAGAACATGCACAAAAGAGAGCCAAAACGCGTCCACAGCTGAGTGAAGTGTCTCTTCATTCCACCCTACAAAATGTACGAAGTAGAGACAGTCGGTTATTATAAATGAAATAGCGAGTCCTACAGTAAGCCCAGGTCTCGATATCAAACTAGGCCAGATAATAACAATGATCAGGACATCTGGAGTCCAACGTGTGCAGAGCTGAGAATAATGTGTTCATCACATGCATTCAGCTTCTCACGCGAACATTGAGCTCTCCACTTTCTATTCAAATATACCAGCAGGTCAGCAACAAACAGAAGCAGTGCCGATCATTTGGCTGCTTTGTTCAGTGTCTACTGGGACATCATCAGACCTGGCCAGTGGAGATGGGCTGTGCAGGTTACAAGCCATAAAACAACCCAAAGAGTGGAAGGAACGTCTAGAGGAAACACTCACAGACTATAAATAATGTTCTTCATTTAGCTCGGATTGACAGATGTGACCTATTTTCGCCTTGGTGAAAAAAATAAGGTCACCAAAGACGGGAACTAGGGAACTAATCAGCAGCGTCATGCTAACCGATGAATAGCTAACAAGTATCTCCTGAATCTCTCAGCATACTGAGCTCACCAGGCTTTCCAAAAAGGAGACGCCTTGATCACTCCAGGTGCTCCTGCTGCAGTGAATGGATGCGTGTCGGCTCAGTGTCACGGCCTGCTGGGACACTTGAAGAACAGAGCCGTTGTTCATGTTGTTAGTAACAAAGCTTGTGCCGTCATCGTACTGAGTTGTTACTTGGTCATCAATGGCCGTCAATGAAAGGCCCCATTAGATCCTGACTGAAACGCATCTCTCCCTCTGTTAGTTACTGTTGAACAGCCTTCAGTCAACACTCTTGTTCTCCACCTCCTGACAGGTTCAGCTTTTGGAGATATAGTGCGTCCCCCCCCCCCTTGTCAGGAGACCGTTATTATATTCTCCAGGCACATGTGATGTTGGCAGTCGAAGCATTGGACCAGAAAGATGCTGCGCTGGGGAAAGGGAAATAGCCGGTGTATCGGTCCTTTTATATCCAAAGCACATTTTTACCTATGCTTAATTCCATATATCACATTAACTCATAAACAATAATGTGTGCCAAATAACAACTCAGTATAACGCACTATATAACATGAGGGACTTGAATAAGCAAGATGCAGTGTTTAGTTTATTTGAGGTATTCAGGCACAGTTTGCTACGTAAGTATCTACAGGAACAAATCATTACGTACTGCCTCTTTAACATCTATTGTCTACTTTACAGTCCTTGATTTATTCAGGAGCTATTGGTTAACTATGCATTCATTAGCACTTAGCATCAATCGGTTTACTGTTACTACCTTCTTTGCGTTGCCTCAGTTCGGAGCCAGAGTGTCCCATTTGGCAGTTGTCAGGATCCCCAGTGTACCTGAAGTATGGATCCACTTGATGCTATGTGTTAAACTTGGTCGAAGCTGCTGAGCTGACATGATTGGCAGGATGAAAAGTCACAAATCCTGCTTACTCTTATGGAAACATCCACTGTGGGAATGGTCTGTTTCTATTTAAGCGAGTTGGCTGCATGTTGTTAACGTGTTGGTGTTTAGTTCCCTCTAGATTTGTCTTCACTCTGCGGTACAAACCTGACCGCTGTCAGCACTGTTAGCAGAGAATAACCACATGGTTAGGATTCATCATATCAGAATCAGTAGTGTTTTAGGATTGGGATTGTCAGGTTAGGGTTAGTATGGTGAGCAGTTCTAACTGCATTGGTTCTAACTGCAGGCGAACAGAAGATCAGATCTGCAGAAAGGTTCCTATCTAACAATTGAGTTTTGGGTTGGGGGCATTTTTCATAGAGGGCTCTTTTCTACAAACGACTAATGCCATGTCACACTCTACCTTGCTGTTGCCTGAAAACCTTGTAACCTTGTAATCTTGTTTCTTTTTGCCGTTTCTTACTTGAAATGTATTTGTTAGTGGCCCTTCAAAGCCTTTCTGTAGTTCAGACTGGCAGCAGTTGGAAACCTCTGATCAGATTTTGTAGAGCTGCAGGTTTTTCCTGTGACGGTGATGCCATATTGATTCCTTTCTGTATGTGCGGGTACGTTGCTCCTGCACACCGCATAATCCATGTGCTGAAGACAGTTTGTAACCAACGAAGAGTTGTTTCTCAGAGAACATTTTTATGCAGTCTCATACTTTAAGGATTTTTCTTCTCATAACTTTTCAGATATTATAGTAAAGGACTGCTTTGCTTGCTTCCAGATATATATCCCTTACATCAGAGAGAGCATAGGCATGAACAGCTTCCATCAGTTATTGCATGACTCCAGTCCACACAGGCCACAGTCCTTTTCACTCTCACTGAACGTCAGGACGATCGGTAATCAATGATAGATGATAGGTACCCCAAGGCCCAGGTCATAAGTCTATTCTTTTCTAAATTGGAACATCTCAGAGTGCATTATCACACCATGGTCCCTTCCCAAAGAACCCATCAAAGAACCCATTCTGTACCAGAAGTTTCACATCTAACTTGACTAACTAACTTGATATTAACTTGACAGCCAATCAGAAGACAAAGCATGACTTGCTATGCCAGTACAAGATAATAATAGTTGTCTTTCTTGTGTTCTGACATTGACCTGGCCGGAGACGCTCACTGTGGAAAGGGCTCTGCTCTGGACTGGATGTAGTTTGTAGCAGCTTCAACGCCAGCTTTGAGTACTTTTCCTTTGGATGTTTTTCAGCTGAAGCTAAATTCAATAATCGACCTTTATTTGCATGATGTAAAGTGTTCCTCTAAGACTGCATTGAGACAGGGACAGGACAGGATGTCTGAAGCAACACCTGTCTGTCCAGGGTCTGTCTTTCTGTCCCTGTTTGAATGAGTGACAGCTGTCCGAACCAGTGTTTCTGACCTAATGTTGTTCTGCTGTGGGGGATATTAACATCTTTGATAATATGTCATTATAACCATATTTAGCCATTGCTATCAGCAAATGCTGATGAATTCATTACTGGAAATGAGTATGTTTCCCTATGCAAAAATATACCATCAATAAACAAGCTATACCACAACTGACTGTTCATGTTATTCATATCTGCTCATATCATGACAACTGTGGAGGCCAGTCTGCAGTCTTAAACGTGTTATATACTAGACGCATCCAAGGTGGCGTGCGACATTGTGATGTCAAAATGACGTAATATTCGGCCGGCGCGTCCAATTTATGGCACACGAGCCGAGGTCGCGCACGGCTCTTCTTTTTTTCAGCGGCGCGCGACAAAGCCTTTGCTCATTAGCGCCACCGCTGTTCAGAAGAAGACTGCAACTAGTGTCGCGACCACCAACGCAGGTATAAATAGTCACGCGATTTCATGACGTCACATATGCACGCGCCAGCTGGGCTGCGGTTACTGTAAAACACGCTTTAGCGGGCGCCCCGACAGGAAACAGAAACAGCCCTGCATTTAAACAACGCCGCAGAGGATTAGAGGTGGCCATGTTGTTCGGGTACAGGTGAGAAATGAAAATCCATCCAGCAAGGATCCATGAAGGTGAAAAGATTACACTCCCGTGGAGGACATTATTGGTAAGAGTGTTCCCCAATCACACACATCAGTCTGCAGTAGCAGTAGTACCAAACAGGAGCAGAGCAGACACAGAGCAGAGCAGACACAGAGCAGAGCACACAGGGCAGACACAGAGCAGAAAAAGAGCAGAGCAGACACCGAGACACCAAGAAGAGCAGACACAGAGCAGAGCAGACACAGAGGAGAGCAGACACAGCAGAGCAGATACAGAGCAAAGCAGACACAGAGCAGCAGCAGAGGAAGACTGCATTAACAACAGGCCTGCCCTCGTCATGGCTTCATCATGTCTGCAGGAAAATAAAGCCACACATGGAAAACTAACTGAAGACGTGACCCTTTATTTAATACACTTGTTTGAGCACAGGGCCTTGTCTGGGGTCTTTTCCTGAAAGGGAAACAGCGCAGCCTCATTACATGAAGGGCCAGCAGCCAGACACACACACACACACACACACACACACACACAGCCTTCTGCTGCTCTCTAAAGTGTTAAAATCATCATCAGGCTCTCTCATTGAGGATATATTGATATATTGATTGTTTACATTGTAAGAGTGAAATTGTGTTATGTAAACATAAGTTTAGTTTAGGTGTTGGACAGATATGTATATTTCCCTGTGACATCCCAGAAAAGAAAACCTGGAAAATTCAGAAACGTTCCAAGAGATGACGGACACAAGCAACGTCCCCGAGCACTGTGGCTGTAAAAGCCCCAATGTCCACTGGAGCACAGCATCTCCATCACACACGATGTATAAAAATGATGTATATTCATGATGTATAATTGTGCCAGAGCAGCTCATGTTTCTGAAGTGAAGCATACTTAAAGACTGAATGGGTACCACACGAAGGGAATCAGGACTGATTGATTGATTGATTGATTAACACAGTGTTGGTTTTGGACATCTGCTGGGAAAGACCACAGGGAAAGTACATCATCATTTAATTAGTAACAGGAATCCTTTAGTTTCCCTTTGGTTTGGTTTGCTGCTGCTCTCCTGCTCAAACTCTGCTACACCAGCAGGGGGCGGGAATGCGCCCACAAGCTGCTCTCAACCGCCATTAGGAAGAAGAAGAAGAAGAAGAAGAAGAAGAAGAAGAAGAAGAAGAGAGTTCCTGTTCCGTTTCCAGGGCGATAGTTGGCGGCTCAAAGCGCCAAATCCAAACACGGAGAAAGATAGAGCAACATGTCCAAGTGAAGGAGCACTAGCCGGGTTACTGACGGACTCTCTGCCGCTCCCTCTGGTCCGACATGGAGACACTGTATAGCAAGACGCTGCACGTCCACGTCAGGGCCAGGGACTGCGAGGACAGGTCAGAGCCACTTGGTTAATTAACTGCGGGGACACGTCAGAGACACTTGGTTAATTAGCTAACTGCGGGGACAGGTCAGAGACACTGTGTTTGACTGCGGGGACAGGTCAGAGACACTTGGTTAATTAACTGCGGGGACAGGTCACAGACACTTGGTTAATTAACTGCGGGGACAGGTCAGAGACACGGTGTTTCGGCTTACGTGCAGTTTAGTGTCCGAAATGATGAGGGTCTTATTTGAGACAGGTTAGGGTTAGGGGTAGGGGTAGGGGTAGGGTAGCACAGGTGGTTTAGCAGGTTCATAATTAATTAAGGACATTGTATGGGGAATTTGGGACACTAAACTGCACGTAGGACATTGTATGGGGAGTTAGGGACACTAAACTGGATTTATTTAATCCTGAAGCCTTTTCTGTTCACTCAGCAGTGGTTTTACCTTATTATTATTATTATTATTATTATTATTATTATTATCAGCCTGCATTAAAATATAACAGGTGCATGTTGCTATTGAGTAAAACACTGTTATTATTTAAAGTTGTGACAGTCATTGTTACTGTTATATTGCTGTATGAAAACTGCTTGTTAGAAGTTTGGTGAATATATTACGGAGGGAAAAGGCTGATTTTAAATGAAGTCAATGATGAAGGACAATATATAAAGTGCTAAACACATGTCAGTGGTTCTAACAATGGCAGACAGGTCAGGCACAAATACACCTTTAATTATTTTAGTATTCTTTAACAAAGGAGCATGTATGTTCCTCTTCCATGCGCACTGTATTTGGCATTCTTAGCACACAATGTGTGTTGTCTCCAGTGAACTGGGACTATAATTTGGGAGGGTTGAACGATTATAATAGGTTTTTATAATTGTACAATCCTCCCTTATTATAGTCATAGTTCACTAGACCAGTAACTATATAGTGTAGACTACTGTACATTCATAAAACAATGGGGAGAGGACACCTCAATGGTTTTTGACCTTATATTTTGTGGGGGGATAACTGATGAATACACTCTGTTACATTAATTGTTTACAGTGTGCATTAAATTGATCACTTAACATATCATAATTACATATGAAGCTGCTGCTCACTCTGTGTAAAGAATAAACAATGCATATTGTCAATTTTAGCATCAGTAAATCAGAAATCTGTGTTCGACATCGCGGTCTGTCAAAGAAAGCCGTGAACGCGCATCTATCTAAATGACTTCATCCTGGCTGGACCTAGTCGCTCCTCCTCAGCCTGGCTTGGCCTTCGTGAAACGCACCAAGCCAGGCTGCACAGATTAGACTGGGTCAAGCTAGGGCTGGGCAATATATCGATATTATATAGATACTGTGATATGAGACTAGATATCGTCTTAGATTTTGGATATCGTAATATGGCATAAGTGTTGTCTTTTTAAGGTTTTAAAGGCTGCATTACAGTAAAGTGATGTCATTTTCTGAACTTACCAGACTGTTGTAACTGTTCTGTTATTTGCCTTTACCCACTTATTCATTATATCCACATTACTGATGATTATTTATCAAAAATCTCATTGTGTAAATATTTTGTGAAAGCAGCAATAGTCAACACTACAATATCATTGCGGTATCGATATCGAGATATTTGGACAAAAATATCGTGATATTTGATTTTCTCCATATCGCCCAGCCCTAGGTCAAGCACTCGCTTTATTGGTTATCCTGGATTTATAAATTCTACTTTTGTGCAATACCCCCCCTGGTGTCTGTTGGCTGCAATCAGTTGATTCTAGTAAATAATGAACGTGGTGTTTTTGTTTGTAATATTGAATGATGGTTCATGTGCTCACCCGGACCCAGCTGACAACAGTTGAACACATAAGAGTAGCCTAACTAACCTTCGTTTTAAAAGCTTCAAGAACCGGAATAGATTTAAAAAATCTGCATCTTTGTTAGGAAAATCAAATTGTTAAGAGGTTTTAAATCTTTTTGTTCGCACAGAAACTCAGATGTTCCATAAAGCAGATGAAGTCTATCCATAAAGCACAAAATGTGCCAATATTACATAGATTATTAATGTTTTGTTGAAGGAGAATTTATATAACATGGATACATATTTAGTATTGTGTTTCTTACATATGAAATTTAGTAGGAAAGTTAGGGCTGTGTATTGGCAAGAATCTTACGATATGTATCACGATATGTGGGTCACGATTCAATATATTGCAATATTTTTCGATACTGTGCGTAAGGCGATTATATTGGGATTTTTTTTAAAGTATAATTTTAGAAAAAATTAATATTTAAAAAAAGACATGATTCACAATTCAGTACACAGAAAATCAAACTGCCAGTTTGGGATTGTGGTTCTCAGGTTCTCAGGTTCTTAGTGAGCAAATGTGTATATGCTAAAGTAGGCCAAAGCTACATTGTTAGCTTCTAGCTAAAAGTCAAGCACTGCTAAGCACTGCTAGGCACTTCTAGGCGAGGACACTAGTGGTGTGTCTCAGCATAGCCATCTAGTGGTAGGGGTCTAAACACAACATAAACGTGAATGAACATGAATATTTTTGCACATAAACAAAAAAGAAAAAATCAATATTGTGTTTTTGAAAATCTATACAGTATTGCAAAATAAAATATTGTGATACTCCAGTGTATCGATTTTTTTTTTTCTTACACCCCTAAGGGAAGTTTAACAGCACTGTGCTTTAAATTGCCGTAAAACTCAGATTAAGTACTTTTTAGCTGCACAAAATGTACGTTCCGCAGTCTTACAGTTCGGATGTTACAGCACCTTCAAAATAAGAGGAGAATAAGCATGTCACGTCAAATGCCATGGCGGGCCAAAACAAAGGGAGGACGGGCCAAACCTGGCCCGCGGCGGCTTTGCTATAATGTGATGTATAATAACCAAAAACAACAGGGCACAACGTAGAGCTGTGAGGTGTGCTGATGTCTGAAGCTGAGTAAGGTGAAGCAGATGGTAGACCTCAGGAAGTGCTGTGCAGTACACAGAGAAGCTGGGCGAGCCAGGATACACGGTATCGGATAAGTAAATAAGAACCCCCACCTGTTCAAGACACCTAGTGGTGGCGTCACAGAGCTGGTCCGTGGTGGTCCTCGCTGACGAGGGTTGGGTCATGTGAGTCCATGTTCCTCCTCTGGTTCCAGCGCAGAGATAGACAGCTCCTCATCGTGCCATCAGCTGTGCTTTTCGCGCGCTCTTATGGGGGAAAAAAAACAAGGCCGGAGTTCGAGTAAAGTTATTATTATTAGATATTAATTTTGTTGCTGTTGGAAACTGTTACATAATACAGTATATCCCCGATAATATCTTTTAAATAATCCATGTGATACAGACCGCATGCAGCCAGTTTTATCAGTTTGAACGGTTTATTTTACAGGAAAGCTAATATCCGTGTCACCATTGACCTCCAGCTGACAACCAGTCCAGTTCACAAAAGGGTGAGTTTGGCATAAACAGTTGGTAGTTTTAATGATATGTAAGAGAATAACTTTGCTCTCGCCTCTTTGCGGCTGCGGTTTTCAGTGTAACCAATGTGCTATTAAAGACAGGCTTTCTTCTTTGTTGGTATTAGGATCTTCTAGTAAGACTCACCGATGATGTGGATCCATACTTTCTCTTCAACCTGTCCATATCGGAAGAGGATTTCCAAAGGTGAGTAGGTGATCAGTGTTAGACTGTAGGATGTCAGGAAGCAGCTGTGTTTCCCTCTCTCTGACCTCTCCTGTCTGTCTTACTGTCTGTGTAGTCTGAAGGTGCAGCAGGGGCTCCTCATAGACTTTGCATCATTTCCTCAGAAGTTTATCGACCTGCTGAATCTGTGCTGTTCCGAGCAGGAGTCGGACAATCCCAGGTACCACCACACCACTCAGTCCAACCAGATACATTCAGCTGCACACTACATGATTGCCGTCAGTTGATTGTTTTATTTTCTTTTTCGTCAATATTGTGATCATGAATATTGTGATCATCACCTAAGAACGAGATCCAGGTTACAAGCGGCAGAAATCTCCTCAGGAGAGTGTCTGGCGTCTCCCTTAGAGATAGGGTGAGATGCTCCGTCATCCGTGAGGAGCTTGGGAGTACAGCCGCTGCTCCTTTGCGTCAGAAGGAGCCGGTTGAGGTGGTTTGGGCATCTGGTAAAGATGCCCTCTGGGCGCCTCCCTAGGGAGGTGTTCCAGGCACATCCAGCTGGGAGGAGGCCTCGGAAGACCCAGGACTAGGTGGAGGGATTATATCTCCATCCTAGCCTGGGAACGCCTCAGGATCCCCCAGTCGGAGCTGGTTAATGTGGCTCAGGAAAGGGAAGTTTGGGGTCCCCTGCTAGAGCTGCTGCCCGCACGACCCAACCCTGGATAAGCGGATGCCGATGGATGGATGGATGGATGGATGGATGGATGTATATTGTGTTGTGGTACAGACAAAAGTGCAAACGCTGAGATCAGTTGGTTAGATAGTTTCAGACTCCCAGAGAGAACATGGCATGCTTTAATTAGCTGGTGGGAGTTTAATCTGCAGGGCGGACTAAATACTATAGATGTGTGTAGTCGTGTAAACATGACCTCTGACCTTTCCCTCAGGTTCCTCCTGCACCTGTCCAGTCCGTCTGCAGTGCTCGATGGGCCGGCCAGCTTCAGTGTTGTAGAGACCAATGCATTCAAACACCTGAACCACTTGTCTCTGCGGCTGGTCCCAGGCTCTGACAAAGAGGTTAAAGACTATCTGGCAGTGTGTCTGTCCTCTCTCAAGGTTGGCTAATTCATCATCATCATCATCATCATGCTGTCCGGCCTTTTTAAACAGAGCTGCTGAGGGGAAATGTCTTCTAATTGGAAAATCTACAGATAACAGTGGTGCTCATAAGTTTATGAACCCATGCTAAAGTTGCCTAAAAAGAGGAATAAAAAAAATCATCTTTTGGAAATTGATCTTAATGCCTTAATTAAAAAAAATGAGGAAAAATCCAACCTTTAAGGACATTTTCTTTGTGAATGAATAATGTATCGTAAATAAATAAATGTTCTTCCTTAAAATACAGGGGGCCTAAGTAAGTACACCCCTATGTTAAATTCCCATAGAGGCAGGAAGAGTTTTATTTTTAAAGGCCAGTTATTTCATGGATCCAGGATACTATGCATCCTGATAAAGTGCCTTTGGAATTAAAATAGCCCGCCCCCCCATCATCACATACCCTTCACCATACCTAGAGATTGGCATGGTTTTATTTCAGTTAGCCTGATAGCTGGTTTGATTTGCATTGAGAGATGATTTTATGGAAAGTACCCCATGCCAATCTCTAGGTATGGTGAAGGGTATGTGACAATGTGGGTTTATTCCTCTTTTTAGTCAACTTTAGCATGGGTTCCTAAACTCATGAGCAGCACTGTATGCAAACCTTCACATGAATATGTTAGGGAATTACAGGCCTCCGCTGATGAACCTTAAAGTAAAAGTTTCAGTGGAATCCTCTGATCAGCCCTTCAAAGACATGTCCTCTCAATGTTTCAGGCAGAGAAGCAGGCCCTGGAGATGAAGCTGAAGAAGACCGAAGACGATCTGTCCAGGCAGCTGAGTTATGCTCAGCAGGTGTGCTTTCTGTGCAGGTTCAGCTGCTATCTAAAGCCTGGTTCACACGGGACGATTTTAAAATTGTCGGCCGATTTTTCCAATCCTGAGAGACCCCACACACGGTGATAAAAAATCACGGGTCTAACAGTTTTGGTCGTACAGTGTGTGGTGCGCAGCACACGGCAAAATCAACACATCACACACGAACCGATTTGACTCCCGAGCATTCCCAGGTCAGACGGGAAATCTCGCAAAATCCCTCGAGATCAAACGTGACTTCAGAGTAAACGATCATTGCGGACGAAGAGGATGCAGTGGCGATAGTTTGTAGTGTGTTTTTAACCGAAAAGAAACGTTATCAAAAGAAAAGGCGATGGTCAAAGAAGACAACGCGAGCATGGACTATACTTGCTACATCATGATATGGAGGTGATTTGTTTTTTCTCATAGAAATGTCGTTAGGTATTACACAGATTAATAAACGTTCATATATTCGTTTCCATGTACTATGGTGGACTGCAGTTGTGGATGTAGTTATGCCCATCGACTTTATTTATTTTACACAGGCTGCATGCTCGTTTGTCCCCAGGGGACACCACACACGAGGAGAAATCGGGCCAAATAAATCCAACATGTTGGATATCCCCGATTTGAGATCGGAGCGGTCCCGACGTCCTTCCAAGCAGACGAGAGCAGTCTTAACACACCACACACGGCAGGAATATCTGATCAGATTATTTTACGATAATCGGAGCATCCTTAAAATTGTCGGGAGGGGTGAATCGGGGCTAAAATTGGCCTAATTATCCTGACGTCTGTACCAGGCTTAATGAGAGGCCAGCTGTAACGCTCTTTGTCTGTTAATCCCTGTGTAAAGTGTAGTCCACTTATTGCGGTGGTTATAAAAAGAACCGGAACTTATCTCAACGCGTCTGTTTTTCCCTCACAGACTCTCTCCGAGAAGACTAAAGAGTTGGACAAACTGCGTTCAGAGTGGACGAGTCAGAGCAGCTCTCTGTCCAGCCGCCATTCTCAGGAGTTACAATCGGAGCGAGAGAAGGCTGCGGAGGTAAGACGCCTCATCTGCCCATCTCTCTGCCACATGTAGGGATTTATTGGGTTAGGAACACACCGAGGCTGCTCGGTCTGTGACGCTGGACTGGTCACCCATGACGCTGGACTTGTGAGAGCCGTTTGTGTCTTCCCGCTGTGTTTCAGTACCAGAGCAGGCTTCAGCAGCAGACGGAGCAGCTCCGCCACGAGCTGGAGACCGCTCATAAGCAGAGCAGCCAGCAGCTTCAGAGCCGCGTGTCGGAGCTGGAGGCCTCCAGCAGAGAGCTGACCGAGAGGAAGTACAAGAACGAGGCGCTCATCAGGGACCTGAAGATCAAATTAGTGGGCGCCGAGGAGGTGAGTGCACCGGGAATGACTGCTGGGCCCATACTAGGGCTGCACAATATATAGTTACATTTTATTTACTTTTTTATCGTCCTCACGATATCAACTGGCGCAATATACACATCACGAAAGACACCGATTTTTGTTGTTGTTGTTGTGTTGGTTGAAAGAAAATATCAGGAGAAATTCATCATTTTGTTTTTTGTGGTGCCTTTTTATATTCAATTAAATGTTTTTAATACATTTGTTTAATGAAAGAATGTTAGAAATTATTTCCTTTTTTATTATTATTTTTTTTTTTATTTCAGCAGAATACTGAAAGCAGCTGAAATGCAACAATATCTCTTTGTTATTGTAATATTCAACAATTTTATCGCTTATGTGGAGATTGTTTTGGTACGTGTGGACGTGGCCTAACCCATACGTTGAAACCAGCTAGTTTGATACTAAACTTGTGTTGATGTTTGGTTGCACCACAGAGACGTAAGGTTCATCTTAGTAAAGTCCACACTAAACAGAATATTGTCACGGAAAATAATGTTTCACTCCCCGCAGCCAATCGGTGAAAAGCCCTTTTCTTGATTTATTATTATTATTATTATTATTATTATTATTATTATTATTATTATTATTATTACTGTGTTGTCTCTTGTTCCCAATTGTCTTTGAACATTTTGCTCTGCAATAGCTAAGAAGCTAACAGCTAGTCAGTAATCCTCTGTATCTCCAAGAGAGAGCTATATACTCAATATTGCTGATACAAATCAGCCGGTCACTCCTCCTTACCCTCCACGTTATCCCACCTGTCAAAAGGATGCCGCCATGACAACCGCTTTTTAACACCTACTGAGGGCGCGCTGTAAGATTTAGGTTGTAACTTATGCCTACATCAGAACTATTTCAGCAGGTGCAACCAACATGTTAGTACCCCGATAACTCTGACCTAAGTTAGAACTTACGTTCAAACTAGTCTACGTTTGAACTTCACACAGCTGGAGCACCTGAGTGCTGAGGCTTTTGACAGCAAAACAGCTGCTGAGAGAGAACCAAACAGACCGATCAACTCTGAGCTGAAAGTCCGTATAAAGCTGCAGAATCAGCTGGTATCACTCTGTAGTTTGATACATTTTGTGTGTGTGTGTGTGTGTGTGTGTGTGTGTGTGTGTGTGTGTGTGTGTGTGTGTGTGTGTGTGTGTGTGTGTGTGTGTGTGTGTGTGTGTGTGTGTGTGTGTGTGTGTGTGTGTGTGTAGGAGTGCCAGCGGTCCAAGCAGCAGCTCCTGTCTCTGCGGAGGGAGAACGGCGCTCTGGACTCGGCGGTCCATGATGGCGAGCGAGCGCTGAGCCAGCTGCAGATGAGGGTGGCCGTTCTGGAGCAGGAGGTCAAAGACAAGGATCAGCTGATGCGCCGCACCAAAGACGTGCTGGAAGCCACGCAGCAGCAGAAGGTACAGCAGCTCGCCGAGGCCACAGCAAAACGGGGACAGGGAGTCCAAAATCAAATCATTTTTAAACGCGTTTTTATTCTTCAGTACGAACACACACGAACACACACATACGAACACCTCCGCACCAACCCATGCATTCAGTTCACTCTGATTAGTTGGTCCGGAAGAACACCAGACTCATTCTTACAGGCTCTTTGTGGTGATCACATACTGCACAGGTGCTCTTTGGATACTTCAGGTGTTTTCGTTATTATTATTATTTAGGTGTGCTGTGCGTCTTCCATCTTGTGAAGAGCTCACTGAACGGCTAGAATCTGCTCTCACATGCAAATCATCCAAGGCACTCTTGAGGCTTTGTGCCCTGATGAAAAGTTCTTTATTTGACATGGAAGTATGCATTTACAATGGCTGACGGGTCTTCTTCAGGGTCTTTGTTGGCTGTTGCTTGCACACCTGTACTGTGTTACACTAATCTGTGGAGTTCTGTTATCGATGTGCTACGGTCAACAACAAGGAAGTGATACATCATCCATAGAAGAGAGAAAGAAGGAGGGGGGTGGAGGGGGAGGAGTATTGTTAAGGTTATTCAGTCTAATCTTAACGTCCTATGTCTTTTGTCTTTAGGAATCAATGGAAGAAAATGCTGAAAGTAAAGACGGTCAGATAAAAAAGCTCGAGGCCACGGTGAAATCCCTGTCTGAGGAGCTGATAAAGGTTTGTGAAGCTGCATGCATGCTGCCCCTCTGCTACAGTATACACATTAGGGCTGGGAAAAAAAATCGATTTGATTTAAAAATCGAGTTGGTAGGTCAAATCGATTCATATTTTCAAAAAATCTATTTTTTTAGTTTTTTTTTTTTTAATCCAAATACAGTATAAATAATTTGGATGTTTAACAATCTTTGTTGCACACTGCACAGTGACTTTTCACTTAGAGAAAGGGTTTGCCTTTGCAATTGTGTTTATATTGATGCACTTTAATAAATATATATTTTTAAAATATATTTACAGTTCGCAGTTATTTTGTTTTAAATGGAAGGGGGGGAAATCGAATCGTAAATCGAGTTTTTTATTAAAAAAATCTATTTTTTTTAGGGAAACAAATCGCCCAGCTCTAATACATATACATGTAAATACACAATATCAGGATCAGGCCATGTTTGTCAGTCCATCTCCACCCGCCTGGGTCCACCACAAACACACCTGCTATGTGGATCACATCAAAGATTAATAATAATAATGATATCAACACCTGGTGGTGTACCTAATAAATTTAGTGTATAACTGCACTGTCTGTTTCTTCCTCCTCTTTTGTTTTGAGCCCAGGCTAACGGCATCATTAAGAAGCTGCAGGGCGACGTTCGAGGCCTGGTTGGAAAAATCAAAGTCAAGAACACGGTGACCGTGACCCAGGAGAAGGTCCTCCAAGAAACCTCTGAAAAACTGGAGAACGTTGAAAAGGATCTGCAGAGCACTCGGCAGCAGCTCAGCACCAAGGAGGAGCAGGTAGGTCTTCACACACACTTCACATGCACGCACACATACACATACACACGTCGTCCCCACGAGATCTCGCGAGATTAAATGTGGGTAAACAAGGTAAAAAGTGTCTTGCGATATTGGTACACAAGTGCAGAGCAGCTGCCTCGAAATTAACATAGAAAATCCCCCGCCCGTTCCCCAAAGTTGACTCTGCGTTTACTTTTGCAGAGCGATAGCGGAAGAAAAAAAGCTGCCTGTAAAACCCAGCGTTAGAACGTTAGAGTTCCGCATCTGTCTTCACAAAAATCATCCGTTGAGTGTGCAATGGGAAACAATAGTAAAATAAGCTTTATTTCTGTCGGTCTACTGTACAATGACAAATTCAAGTACAAAACATTTGGTCTCAACTACTGCTGGAAACTGCTTAGTTATGTTGTAACCTTGGTTCTCTGAGTGAAGAGACTCTCTCCACCGTACATATGGAATAAGTAACGGTGTAACTGTTAGTTATACAGGAGAGAAGCCAGTCATTTGAGTGTATGGCAAAACCTTTCAGTGCTCGGTTTTCATTTTGTGACTTTCAATTGAATAAAGGACTATTTATTTCTTCATTGAAGTTTTCTATAAAATGGTGTTTAAATCTCGTCTC
This sequence comes from Perca fluviatilis, assembly GCF_010015445.1. NCBI lineage: Eukaryota > Metazoa > Chordata > Actinopteri > Perciformes > Percidae > Perca > Perca fluviatilis. The sequence goes on from NC_053120.1 coordinate 36,606,814, forward strand.
GATCTCGTGAACCCAATCTCATGTCTCGTCTCGTCTCGTGAACTGGGTGTCTCGTCACACCCCTAATACACACATACACGTGTGTGTGTATATATATATATACACACACACACACACACACACACACACACACACACACACACTTATACATGCTGTCAAAAAGAACATACGGTCTGTAGTCTTCATACATATTTAAAAACTAAGTTTTCAGTATACTTTATTCTAGAGATGGTGAAGGATTTCCAAACACACAACAAGAAAAATAAGTGTCCAAGTAAAACTAAAGCCTTTTGTTTACATTAATATGATCACTTTTATCGTATCGGCCTCAGCAATCGTACAGATGTTTGTGCAGGATAACCGGTTCTTCCCAGCCGACCGTGTTGAACTGAAAGCGCAGCGCCTGCGGTGGGCGCGTAGTTACAAAAATTCAGAGGTCCACGACCACGCACCACGACAACTTGCGGGGCCTTCACACTGGAAACGTAGCTTGTCGTGTCTTGTCTTACATATGCCAACACCAGCACACATGAATACAACATAACTGATTTTGATATGAAGTGGATGAAAACGTAGTTTGTATGTTGCAGGCGTCCAGGCTGAAGGAGCAGTTGGAGACGACTGTACAGAAGCTAAATGAAAGCAGAGAGGTGTTAAAAACCAATGAGAACGGTGAGGAAGCGTGTCTCTCATTTAACCCTTGTGTTGTTCTCGGGTCTATTTGACCCAGTTTCAAAGTTTTTTTTTTTTTTTTTTATGAATTAGAATTTTAGGTGTTTTATTCAATTTCATAGCATTTACATTTTTTTTAATGGTTTTAAAACCGTCTCCTGACTGAACTTTGACATACACCATTGTGTGATCCACTCAACATCCTTTTGATCTCAACAATTAGTCAAAATAACTCATAATTTCTGTGGTTTTTTTGTTTGTTTTTTTAACAAAAGAAATTGCTATGTCTATACCTTGGCATGTATAGAGATATATTGAGATTGGCATGGTTTTATTTCAGTTAGCCTAATAGCTAGTTTGATTTGCATTGAGAGATGATCTTATGGAAAGTACCCCATGCCAATCTCTAGGTATGGTGAAGGGTATGTGATGATGTGGGGGGGGGCTATTTTAATTTCAAAGGCCAAGGGAACTTTATCAGGATGCATAGTATCCTGGATCCATGAAATAACTGGCCTTTTTAAAATAAAAAAATCTGCCTTCCTCTATGGGAATTTGACATAGGGGTGTACTGACTTATGCCCCCTGTATTTTAAGGAAGAATATTTATTTATTTATTTATGATACATTATCCATTCACAAAGAAAATTGGTGTCCTTAAAGGTTGGATTTTTCCTCATATATTTTTAATTAAGGCATTTAGATCAATTTACAAAAGATGATTTTTTTAATTCCTCTTTTTAGTCAACTTTAGCATGATTGTATTCAGTTATGCTTAGCACTGTACATACAAATTTAAAATACATGTTGTATATTGATAAGTTAAAAATAAACCATAAACATGAAATCCCAAATGAAATGGACAGCAATCCCCGCTGTAGACAGACAGAATCCTGTGGCTGTGCTGCCGTCTGCTGGCAGAGAGGGTGAACCACGGCTTGACCTACTTCCACTCAGACTGCTCCGTATACTTGTCTTTACCCAATCAGATCTGAGCAACTGCACAGTCTCGGTGAGAACTGGTACACAGTTAAAACTGAGATGAAACTTTATTACAGGTTACTGTACTCTTGACTACTACTACTTGACTCTTGACTCTTGCTGCGCACACGAACAGATGTGCAGTGTGTAACTCAGGTGTAACATAGCCCACTCATCAGTTAGCCTGCTGATGCTAACATTCACGGATGCTACATAACAACGTCCGTTCCACCGGAGTTCAGACTGACGTTTTGATGCCTGCAAACACAACCTTTATCCAGCCGTTAGAGGAGTGTCCCCCTGCTTTCTCTGTCGAGGCTGATGTGATCGGACCAATGAGGGCGGAGCGTTCGCTGCCTAACTGCACAGTGATTGGTTATTATTCCAGGGGGAGACGGAGAGAAGAGCCACTCCTGACATGTTTTGAAGACTCACGAAAATACTCACTTGAATAATAGTTTGTCTCATAGTTTGTTTTGTTTTTTACACAAATTACTTTGGTGAAATGTTAAAATTACGAACATCTCCTTCAATAAAAATCCACAATCTATGGGAGTGTACTAGTTTGAAGATCAAAGGACCTGGACCTTTTTTTTATGTTTTGGGGCATTTTCAGCCTTCATTTGGACAGGACAGCAGAAGACATGGAAAGAGAAAGAGGGGGAACGATATGCAGCAAAGGGCCGCAGGCCGGAGTCGAACCCAGACCCGCTGCGTCAAGGCGTAAACCCTCTATACAGTACATGGGCACCCGCTCTAGCCAACTGAGCTATCCAGACGCCCGACCTGGTCCGTTTTTTGACCACGACTCATCTTCTGTTGTGTTTGTCTTTTAACCACAGTTATCAATTGGCTTAACAAGCAGCTGAATGAGAAGCAGCTGTCCAGGAAGTCTCAGGAATCTGTGGACAGTCCTTCACTTCTGCCCACAACAACTGGACTGAGGGTAGGAGAAACGGAACCAAACACACATTATATACCTTACATCAGTTATCATGTTAAAGCCACGTGCCTCACATGAAAAACAGGACGTGACCTAGAAATGTCCCAAGTGTTAATGCTGAGGTCAGTTACAGATGTGGTGTGTGTATTTTTTTTGTTCCCCCCCCCCCAGGCCCAGTTTTATCCTCAGACAGGCAGACTTGATGGGACTCCTGCTGAACAGAGATCAGCACAGCTGCCTGCCAGACACACGTGAGTTTAGTTCTTGACGGGCAGCCAGTTGTCGTGTCAGATTCAGAAACCCTTTTATTTTATTACCTAACTCTGTGTCTTTGTGTGTGTTCTCAGGGGAGACTCTGCAGGTCTGGATTCAAAGTACTTTGAGAGGAGAGATGATAGCATCCCAATCTATGGTCTGTCCTCTAATCTGCTTAGCAAAGGTAACCTCATTACAATATCCATCGAACAGTGAATACTGGTTTGATTTGGCCGCTGTGTCAGAGAAAATCATGTCTTCCAGCGTCAGTATTTCAAAGTGTTTGGTGTGAGAGCAGAGGTCGGCCATTTGGCAGAAAGATCATTCTTACAGGCAGGACTAGATCCACGACCTTTTCATGATTCTGTTTCATGTTGGTTTGTAAGACTACTTCCAAGTTACTGTACAGTACAACTAAACTAGTATCCCTATTTAATAAAGAACAGCCCTACAAGGTAACGACACACCAAATTCGGTCACAAATTTAACACTTCTTTAAAGGAGGAATCTAGCCAATTTTTATGTTAATCTTGAACGCTATAAATATGCGTGTACTTTCGATTGAAAAAAAACAACAAAAACGACCCGAATTGGTGCAGTCAACACAGAGTAGCTGCAGCTACGTGTACAAGCTTCCACTGAGCTAAAACGGCAGTTGTTGGGGCAGGTTTTAGAGTGCCTTTGTGCCTCTTAAAAGACATGAAATGCAATTAAAATGTCTGTGCAACATGAACAGGGCCCTTACGTGACAACAAGATGCGTTTTCAACTCCGACGTTGTTTTAATTCACCTACCCTGTCTCTATCCTGCTGGTAGCTAGCTCGCCCTGTTAGCTGCCGTCTGTGATAAGTGTGTTCAGCCAAAATATCACGCAGCAGTTCCGTGTGTATTTGTAGCTCATCCATTTTGTGTGTGATCAATCTGGTGTTGGTGAGTAGGAGGCTTGGCAGTGTCGATCGGTGTGGTAGTTCCCTTAGCCGCGCTAGCAGGCACGAGCAAGCTACTCCGTGTTGTCTTTTTTAAGAAGCCTCTTCAAGGGTTCTGTACTCGAAATTCAGACAATTAATATAGCAGCAAACTAATATTAGCTCTGTAAACATATAGTGAAGTAATGGCGCTCTGAGCAGAAAATAAAGTCCCACTTCCTCTGTGTGTGTTGTAATTAGAGCGTCTCTGTTCTTTGTTTTGGTCATTTATATAATGTTCCTGTCTGTTAGTGCATGTGTAGTCTGGATCAACGGAAGTACGTTTCCAGGATAAAGCCTGACATCCTTCCTCTCTCTGCGTTTCCGTTCTCAAACTCTGTTCTCTTTGGGAAACAACAACAAGCTTCAAGCTTGTAAGCTACACGCTGAAAATGTCAAGTTTAGAACAAATTTGGATGATGCAACAAGACAGGCCTGCTTGTTTCTTTAAGGGAATGATTGTAAAGATATATACAAAGAATATGTTTAGGGCGTTTCCTCTCAAATTGGGACGTTTTGGTAGCGATCGGTGGGTTTGCTGTGGATGAAGTACACACGGAGATACCGTGGTAGGAGCTAATGAGGTTTAACCATGTATCCAGCTAATTTAAATAGCTCATGTTACTGTATTGTGTTCTTCATTTAATATTGTTTGTGGCGTTTTCTTATGCGGGGAAGTTCCTTCCTGAGACCGCGTCTCATCACCCAAGACCATTGTGATTGGTTTAAAGGAATGCAGACAAAGTGTTGTAGTAATGTGGAAGTCAACAACATAATTTTCCTTTTCAGAGTTCCCTCAGCCAGCAAAGCCATCCGTAGTGTCTGCTTACTTCTCTGCATGAGCAAAATGGAAGACCCCCCCCCCCCCATCCGTCATGGCTTCTGTTCAGAACTCACTTGTCCTTAAGTATATGTTTTAATTTTTGTGTGCTGATGTTATACGCATACAGGAAATGCTGTTAAAACCTTCTGTATGCTGGATTCCAGTGATCATGGAGAATGCGTCCAAGTCTTCAAATTAAAATAATAGTATCTTAAGTTTGTTATTGTTTATATTCTTTTTGTTGTCTGTATTTGTTATGAAGTGTAGTCTTTAATAAACAGTTTTTTCATCCCATCTGTATCTCCTGGTTTTACATCTACATTTCATTTATTTTGTCTCCCTTCAAGTCCCCATCAAATATTGAAAATGTGTAAAATGTAAATATTTGTGCTGTTCAATATTTGTTAAGGTTAGTATTTCATTCTAGTCATCTGTTGTCATTGAAACACCTTAAAACTTAAATGGAGCCCCACACACGGAGCAGCTGCAGGGGCTGTGATTGGCCAGACTCCTTGTGTGTCTTGTTCTCATCCAAACCTGTTCAATTCTGGCTCCAAAATACCAAGATGGCCAAAATGCTAACTCGCGTCTCCCAGTCCACAAACCACTGGGTGACGTCACTGATGCTGCCTCTACTTTGATAGGCTATATGGGTGACCCACAAACACGTTCTTAGATAGCTCTTTAAAAAAAACAACACTTCAGTACACTGAGATTTAAGATACACTGAGCTGTATGATAGAGACACAGGTATGTGGAATAACAAGTACAATTCCATTGACTACAATCATGACTACGTACCCAATTTGTAAAATTTGATATTATTTTTGTTAGTTTTAAAGCTGATTTAATTCATCAGTTTATGGTAATTTTTTTGATTTATCAATTTATTGATGATTACACTTTAACATGGAAATAGTCTAATACTCCCATGGTACAATCCAGCACTGGGTTGCACCAGCTGTGTGTACGTTCAAACTTGGACTAGTTTTAATGTTGGCCTGACGAGGACGCCCTCAGAGGACAAGGAGCAAAGGACCTGGAGCAGAGGTCGCTCAATCCGGCGTCGTCACCGAAGCAGCCATCTTCAGACGCTAACAAAACAGCGGCTGGGTGAGTCAGTTTAACAAAGCACAACCCCTCTAGAAGTAGGAAAGACATACACTCATCCAGGTCAGTTTAGGTCTCACGTTAAATGCAACATGCAGGGAAAGGAGACCATACCATTAATGAGCTAGGTTAGCCTTTAGTAGCTATGTGTCTTTGTTATACGAGCCCAGCTTAGCTTTAGCCTTGTAGCAATTATTAATATAATAATGATTATAATAATAAACACTGCATCAAGAATTGTGCTTTTTATGGATTGGATTCCTGACAATATTCTGGTTAGTTGACTACGCCACTGTAACTAAGATCCACCTCACGTCTCTGTGGTGCAACCAAACATTGATACAGCTTTAGTGTCAAACTAGCTGGTTTTAATGTTCATCGTACATCGTTTAGTGTGGACTTTACCTTAAAAGAGAACTTACTGTACACAAATGCTGCTTCAAAATAATATATTAAGAAAGCTTTATGTATGAGCTGATCAAATTCAAGCCATTCTGAGCCGTGATGTCTGCACAAGGCAGGTCAATGAAAGAAGTTTCATCACAGAAATTTACACCATGACTGTTTATTTGACATGTTTAGTAATATGTTCTATTTCTCGTATACATTAGAGACTGTTACAGAACAGAAACAGTTATGGTTGCTTAAGCGTTGTGTGGTGTATCTCAGTCCTCGCCTCTAGGGCTGGGGTGGCGCCAAGTACGAGGCCAGGGGCAAATGGGGTGGAGAGCTGGGTCCGATCCATGGCAGCGATGGAAGGCTTGGAAGTGGTGATGGGAACCGAATGGGGGCCTATGATGCTGCTTTTCTTGGTCAGGATGGCCATCGCCACCATGGTGAGGAGGGCCACAGGGACGGGATGGATGGCCATCACCTCCGTGGGGAGGGGGGCCATGGCCAACATGGGGAGGATCGCCATCGCCACCAAGGGGAGGCAATATGCATCCAAGGGGAGGTCTGCCACCGCCTGCATGGGGAGGTTGGCCATCGCCACCATGGTGAGGAGGGCCACAGGGACGGGATGGATGGCCATCGCCTCCAGTGGGAGGGGGGCCTTGGCCAACATGGGTAGGATCGCCATCGCCACCAAGGGGAGGCAATATGCATCCAAGGGGAGGTCTGCCACCGCCTGCATGGGGAGGATGGCCACCCACATGATGCCTGCATACGGGCTCTTGCTCACCAGGGCCAAGGGCAGTCGTGTTCTGTTCAGAACAGAGACAACAGAGTTAGTTGAAGTGTATTTCTTCATATTATATCTGTATATAACTTCACATTTTGAAAATATGGGTACAGGACTAATGAACAATGTAAAGTATAGCAAGACATTCCAAAAGAAGAACTGGAGTTTAGGAAAGATAACTACATCAGTCTCAGCATGAAGTAGATTACGTGAACGCATATGATTAGGATGTGGACTCACCGATGGGGGATAGAATTCACACTCGACTGACTGGAGGCCGGTTTGCCTGAAGTAAGTTGACTTGCAGAAAGCATGATGCTTTGAAGAGAGGAGAGAGAGAAACTGATGAACTCAACATCACACTCAGTCATATTGTTACCTGTCCTTCAAAACAATGGACTACCTAGCTCTGATCCTGGACTCATACTACTGTACAGATCAGTCAGACTTTGTAACGATAAATAATATGATAAATGTTAAGTAAGAAAAAACATGATTGTCAATGTTTATTTTTTGTACTTTGACAAAAAAACAACTCAAGGTCCACATTTTAGCTTTTTCCAGAGATTTCAACCACGCATCATGATTTACTTCATCAGCTGATGGAGAGTTCACATGACGAAAGTATAGGTGACATGATAGTGTTTGGAGATGGTCACCTCTGTCTCTGTTCAGAGATGGTCTCTGGTATCACATGTGAAAGTTCTGATCTTTCTCCGGCCGTCACGCACACAGCTCCGCAAGTCAGTGCATTTGATTTCAACATGTTCGGCTTGGAAGACTGGCCGAGCAGCTTCGCCTCTACCAACATCTGTATGATTCTTCATTTACAGATCTCAGAGAGTGAAACAGCCTTAAATAAGTGGTCCGAGACAGACACAACACAGAGAAAAGAAGAAGCATTTTGCTTTGTGTGGAAAAAATGAGAGATCGTTTTGTCAAATCTAAAAAACATCTTCATGGGAAAAGTGTTCTTAACAGTGTTAGTGTCAGACAGCAGTTTAGATTTGGAGATAAACGACGGTATGGCTGTGTTTACATGGACAGTTAAAGAAATGGACAAAGCAACGCCATTATACTTCAACAGAGACCAGTGAAGTCTATTAGAAGCACTTTTCCGGTGATGGCTGACCGTTACTGAGCAGCCTCCAACTGAGCTTGAAGATGTAGATGTGAAACTACAAAACTGACTGAGCTTCTCCTGTACTGTACGGTAATTCCTCTACTATGCGACAGTAATTCGTGTGTTTATGACACAAGCGTCGGCCTATTTTTACAAAAACGTCAGCTACGGAGCCATAACGTGAGCTAAAAGGTAATGGAGCCTTTTATACATTGTCTTGTTTCTTTAGAAATAAACAATGGACAAATAGAGTCTTTAAATGCTTCAGATGTAAAGTTATTCGCTGTCAAAGTGACGTCAAAATGAATGGCAGTCAATGGGATGCTAACGGCGGGTGAGTGCTAGGTAGCATCAAAATGGCGCCATAGGAGCTACACTTTGTGGAGGCTGGCTTACCCCATAGACAGTATATAGGCTTACCCCCTTGGGTGTTTATCATGAATGTGTTTCCTGCTGTTGCCAGGCAACCTGCTTTCCTTTACCTCCGCTCTCTACTTCTCTACTACTTCTTGCTTATTCACAGACTATTTTGTTTTGAGGCCCCCTGGTGTTTTGGAGAATACTGCAATGATCAATGCGTTGAGGATAAACATCTCCGTGCATGCTCGTAGTTCGTGCACCATCTACAGAGGCCAGACAAGTAGAAATGAGGCTTAAGAGACCAAGACAACCAAAGGCAACCAGAGCTCACTCATCAACTCTCACCATGAAAGTAAAGCTCAACTTACATATCATAGTCTTTTAAATTCAGTACATAAGATGTCAAAATGTGGCTGTGAATTTTTCCAAAGCTTGTGTGTGTGTGTGTGTGTGTGTGTGTGTTGTACTTACAGCTCTGTCGGGGCAGAGGGGTTTGCATGCCTCAGGATTGATTCTGCTTCCCATTGGACAATGAGTCTCCACAAGGGCAAACTCAGCATAGTAGGCCATCCCTACAGTGTGTATGTACTGAGCCAGGATGAGAAAGAGAAGGTGAGATGATGATTACTGAGCAACATTAATTCACAAACATATATACAAACTAGGGCTGTCAACGCATTAACGCGTGTGCTGAATCTAAAAAAATAAAGCGTTATTTATTTTTTTAATGCAAAGTAATCATTTTATCAAGTTTGACCCCAACCTCTTTCCGTTAATCACAGCCCGTGACTGTGATTAACTTGATTACATTTTTGTTTTCTCAATTGACAGCCCTAATACAAACATACAAACATTTATTTGGTTATGTTTAGGCTGCTAGAACCAGTCTCTCGGTTATATAATGACACAAAACAGAAGTGTGTGTGTGTGTGTGTGTGTGTGTGTGTGTGTGTGTGTGTGTGTGTGTGATTCTCTCTACCCCAACTTTGAGCCGTCCCACTTCCTTCAGGATGTAGTAGTGCTGGTTGGTGGCGTTCTGGTTGAACTTGCTCACAGCTTCATTAACATACTTGAGACCTTCAGTGCTGTTCAGTGAGTCCAGCCTGGGACAGTCTGGGCAAATCCTTACCATCTCCTTGTTGGTTTTACTACACACACACACACACAGTTCTTGTTATGAGAGAGCCTGCTCTGTGACGCTTCCACAGTTTATATATATATATATATATATATATATATATATATATATATATATACATGCAGCCAGGTATGGTTTAAGACACTGCAAACAAGCTTTCTTCCTCCAGGAGTAGGGCGGGCCGTAGAGGAAATACTAGTTTTGATAGACCTTTGATAAACCTCCATCTAACAAAACATCCAAGTATGTCATTGGCTGCTTCAACCATATTTTTGACCATGCCTGATGAAGATCTCTGTTAGACCGAGGTGTTGCTCTATCAAGTTAAATTGGCTGGGAGGGAGCTGTCAGCCCAGTGCTCAGATCTTTGGTAGGACCTCTGCTGCAGTCATATCACACTTTGTCTGCAGTCCTCCCCAGGCCATCAGTAAAGTAGTAAAGCAGTAACCATATGCCATAGCCTAACCTTAACCATACTACAGATGCCAGGTGCAGATATCGTAGAAATGAATGATTATAAAAAGGTACACTGGATTATGACAAAAAGAAAAACCCAATCCAAGGTCCAGGGTTTAAAAGTTATTAAAGTCTGATACATGACAGAGAAGCCCACCTTGTCGCGTGTCACACTCATACTTGGTGACGTTGGCGTCATTATTTTTAACGCTCATCTTTACGGTGCAGTTAGCCATCACCGCCTACAGAGAAACAGAGACAGACAACATTTCACTGTAGATACCTCACTTCTTCTCTATTATAGACAAGATTGTCCACCATCTGGCTGTAGATGAATGTGACACAGGGCTGATCGAGACAGAGCACATCACGTCATACTCTCAACGCCATGCGCACCGGGGGGGAAAAGAACTCTCCGCTCTCCATTGAATTGTATTGCATGAAGGTTTCCTCCTCAGCAATTCTGTCTGCTAGCAAACAACAGAAACATGCCTAAAAGCTGCTGTGTGGTGGGATGCAATACCAACAATAGCCGCTTTCCGCCCGGAGGGATTTTTGCAGTTGCTAGAACATAACATTCCTAGAACCCTTTTTTTCTCGTGTTCCGACTGGACCAATTTGGTGATTTTTAAGTTCCTCTGACCTCAGTTCCTGTAACTTTTTCAGCTCCTACTTCAGGGCAGGGTCTTTTCGCTGGTCCCTTTTCCGCATAGGAACCTAAGTCAACGAGGGTCAGACAGACCAACAATGGGACAATTTTAACAATTTTCTTATTCATATATACTTATTCATCACTAAATTCACTTCTGACAACGTTTTCGGTGAGAACTTAACGGTTTAGATTTCGAATATAGGCAGTCTTGCGAAAATCAATGCCGAATTGACAATTTGCTTCAAAGTTTTCGGAGTTGAGAAGCGCCATGAAGTGAGGCAACAGCCAGCAGGCGCCTGCCCCGGCCGCTAGCTCGTCGCTCGGCCAGTCGTGCTCAGAGACCCCGCCGTAAGCTGGAGGTCTCTCAGACCGCTCTCGTAAATAAGAGGCTTTTATTTCGCCATTGACGGTTCGTTTGTTTAAATATCACAACACATGTCCATCATAACCTGTGGTTAACTGTCTTTTGACAACCTCGCTGGCCGGCCAGCCGGCTGTCACACACACACACACACACACACACACACACACACACACACACACACACACACACACACACACACACACACACACACACACGTCCACAGCGCAGCAGGCAGAGGCGGGGGAGAGAGAGATACCCGTTTCTCTTCGGGAGACTTGTTTAAATTATGACAAATCTGCTATATACATTAGATTTAGTATTTAGTTCATACTTTTTTTGGTGTATTTATTTTCTGATTTAAACGCTATAAAGACCATTGCCGTGCTTGCATCACTCTCTTACCCCTCCTATAGTCCCTATGGCCACTTGGGGCCAGTGCGAATGCAAATGTAAAAAACAGTTTTGGGGGAAAGTAGTTAGTAGATCTGCTTAGAAGTGGACTTTTCCTATAACTGTACTGTATGTCTGTAAGTTAAACTAAAACACATAACGGTGGACATATCATAAGCTATAGTGTCTCCCCATTCTCTCTGCTGATTCCTCACATCTGTATCCACTTTTGTCTTCATAAAAGCTCAGTTTGATCATGTCAGCAGCGTATAACAACTTAAGTAATGGGCTCTGACTGTATAAAAGAAATGGATTAAGGAAATGTTTGTTTCATTTACCCGGCCAGCCTCTCCACGGATCTGACAGTCCTCAAAGTGTTTGGGGTTGACGACGTGGCACACTGTCTCCAGAAGGTTCAACTGCAGCTCAAGGTTACAGCCGTCGTCCGTCTGCAAACAACAGAGTCAGAGCGTAATCACATTTATTGAGGCGTTATGATTAGCCTGTTTTAATTTCCCCACACCTCCCTGCTGCAAGCATCTGTCCTGTCAGGAAAAGCTGAAATCATGTAAACATATGGTTCTTCTGCCAGATTTAAGACCAGATAATGGTTGTGTGGTTGTGGGTGTTTATTCAGATGTAATATGCTTTTTGTACACTGGGTGGCAGTCACCTGTAATGGGACTGCTTTTCTACAGGAAGGCTGCTGCGGCCAGGTGTGTTGCGTGCTAGAGGAAGAATACCGTTTTTTGACCGTGATCATGACTTCTGCAGGTAGCGGTGATTAAAATAGAGATGGCGATATCCAGTCTAATTACCAAAAGAACCCACCCAAATATCCTACATCTCCTCTACAACACCACGGACGACAAGAGATTCGTCTTGGAGGTGGACAACGTAATACGACATCACAGATCTTCGTTATGAAGACAACGCCAGAAAAGAGAAGGCATGGAGTTTAACTGTAGGAGTGCTTGGACTGGAAGATAGATACTAGCTTAATAAAGACCTGATTGTTCTGTAAAGTTCTTGTAGACACAATATAATCTGCAAGTCGGTTAGCAAGACGCTCCGCTTCTGAGACGCTCCCGGGGTGGTATGGTGCGTGGTGGACGGAACAAAACAGGTGTTACACCGTAAGCTGTGACCCATCAGGAAGTGACCGCAGTGGGCGCTGTTGCACATCGTCTGCTCGTGTGTGCTAGACAATGGAGGGCGAAGAAGAGCGCGTACGCAAACGGAGTAAACATTAATACATTACGTCCACGGATGAGCTGTATGATTATTCGCGATTTGTTATTGCTTCCTAAGGAGAAAAAGTAAACCGCTGTTTATCTGAAAGTAAATAAAATATATTAAGGGTACATTTTCTCTGAAATTTAACATTTATTTCTTTGTGACTGCTGCACGTGGCACAATTACATTTGTAATTAAGCAGGCGTTGGCTAGTTGTCATAATGTGTGACCCCACTGTAACTGCTTAATAAAGGAGTTAAACTTCAAAAATATTGTTTGGGGTAGTTATGTCATGTCTTCACATTACTCTGGACACATATTTTCTTATTTGGAGTCATCACAGAGCCAGTATCTCAGAGGTCACCATATATGACAAGTAGCAGCCGTCAGAATGTGTGACACCACTGTAACTGCTGAATTAATGAGTCAAACTTCAAAATATTGTTTGGGGTAGTTATGTCATGTCTTCACATTACTCTGGACACATATTTTCTTATTTGGAGTCATCACAGAGCCAGTATCTCAGAGGTCACCATATATGACAAGTAGCAGCCGTCAGAATGTGTGACCTCACTGTAACTGCTGAATTAATGAGTCAAACTTCAAAATATTGTTTGGGGTTGTTATATCATGTCTTCACATTACTCTGGACACATATTTTCTTATTTGGAGTCATCAATTCAGCAGTTTCACCTTAATTAAGCAGTTACAGTGAGGTCACACATTCTGATGGCTGCTACTTGTCATATATCGTGACCTCTGAGATACTGGCTCTGTGATGACTCCAAATAAGAAAACATGGGTCCAGATTAGTGTGAAGACATGATATAACAACACCAAAAAATATTATGAAGTTTGACTCCTTAATTAAGCAGTTACAGTGAGGTCACACATTCTGACGGCTGCTACTTGTCATATATGGTGACCTCTGAGATACTGGCTCTGTGATGACTCCAAATAAGAAAACATGGGTTCAGATTAGTGTGAAGACATGACATAACAACCCCAAACAATATTTTGAAGTTTAACTCCTTTATTAAGCAGTTACAGTGGGGTCACACATTATGACAACTTAGCCAATGTGCTTATTACAAATGTAATTGTGCATGCATGTGCATGCAGTCACAAAGAAATAAATGTTAAATTTCAGAGAAAATGTACCTTAATATATTTTATTTACTTTCAGATAAACAGCGGTTTACTTTTTCTCCTTAGGAAGCAATAACAAATCGCGAATAATCATACAGCTCGCATCCGTGGACGTAATGTATTAATGTTTACTCCGTTTGCGTACGCGCTCTTCTTCGCCCTCCATTGTCTAGCACACACGAGCAGACGATGTGCAACAGCGCCCACTGCGGTCACACTTCCTGATGGGTCACAGCTTACGGTGCAACACCGGAACGCAGCACAGACGCGCCTGGTGGGAAACCATGGTTACAGGTATTAACCAAGGGGGTAAGCGAGCATCCAGAAAGCGTACCACCTATGGGGAGACTCTTAGGCTAACAAGCCATCACCTGCCGTTAGCATCCCATTGACTGCCATTCATTTTGACGTCACTTTGACAGCGAATAACTTTACATCTGAAGCGTTTAAAGACTCTATTTGTCCATTGTTTATTTCTAAAGAAACACGACAATGTATAAAAGGCTCCATTACCTTGTACCTCACGTTATGGCTCACGTTATGGCTCCGTAGCAGACGTTTTTGTAAAAATAGGCTAACGATTGTGTCATAAACACGCGTCTTTCTGTCGCACAGTAGAGGAATTACCGTATACAGGAGAAGCTCGCAGACAGTTTCGACTTAGATTAGCTGTTTAAGTTTAATGTTAACTAGCATTTCAGTTAGCAATAATTAGCCTGTGCCTATGTTATCTCCTTACATATACCTACGCTCTCCGTCTCTGCAAGATTCGTAATGATTGAGATTTCTCTTGGCACAGCTACCAGAAGACTTCCAACTTTCAGACAGGTTGCTCACGTCACATCTACATAGTCAAGCTCAGTTTGAGGCTGCTCAGTAACGCTCAGCCATCACCGGAAAAGTGCTTCTAATATCCTTCACTGGTCTCCGTCGAAGTCTAAGGCGTCGCTGTGTCCATTTTCTTTACTGTCTATGGTATTAACTAATAAAGCTGCTTTGCGGACAGTGGCCACTAGATGTCGCTGTACAACATGATTGTGTCGAATCAAAGAGTCAACTCGGGACACGAGCATTATTGTCTCCTCTTAAACTGTTGATAAAATTACAACTTGGGAAAATCTGCATTTGTATGCATAGCAGGCAGTGTTGGGAAAGTTCACTTTCTACATGAACTAGTTCAAAGTTCAGTTCACAAATTTCAAAATGAACTAGTTCAGTTCATAGCATAGACTGTTAATATTAACTAATAATATACAGTCTATGGTTCATAGTTCATACTTCAAAATTTTGAACTAAGTTCACAGTTCCAAAAATGAACTAGTTCATAGTTCTTTTTTTCCATATGTTGCTGCGAGCTATTATTTTTCAACTATTATTTTATCAGTTTTAACACTGAAACTATGCGTCAGATTTCATCTTCATATCCAAACAGTTCAACGTGCCGTCTCAGGTTTGCTGTGGATGGGACTGAAGTGCGGATTTTCTTTTTGAAAGGCGGCGGGCAGTTTGCACAGAAATGTAAGATTTTTCCCATACTCACAGACCTTTTTTCCGTTTAAATGATCATACGAAGCCTCCTTGCTGCTGCTGTCGCCTCCACGCTGCTTTTTGTTTTGATGACGCATGCGGCGTTGCGACAATGGTGGTTGGTGTTGCCAGATTGGGTGTTTTTTTCCGCTACATATTAAGGCCTGTTTACGGTATGTTTCGCCTGGAAGGCTCTATAGAAATCTGGCACCCTGTTGAACAAAGTTAAACTGAGAGAGCGTGCCGTTCACAGACACCAGAAGGAACGAGTTCACTTCACACAGTATCGTTCATCAGGCAGTAATACGTTAGGCCTACGTTCAGTTCACGTTCGCCCAAAATATGAACGAGTTCATGAACTATCGTTCAGGCGCTTATACGTATACGCGTTCAGGCACAACACTGATAGCAGGATAACTGCCTAAACGCCCTGCTTAAAACACATCGGTGAGGGCAAAATATGTCACCTGCGGTTTAATTTAAATGTCTATTTGTCTGTCATCACTGATGAACCTGGTTTTATCTCTGATTAACGGCACTTTTGCTACATGTTTGTTCGAATTCCTTAGAATTTACCTTTATTTCAAATTTGCCTAAATAACTTTTGCTTTGCCTCAGTGTGCAGTCCAGGCTGTGCATGTACAAAGGGGACAAACATTACAAAACAAAATAAGACAAAAACAGAGATATGACTTGTTTCCTGGTTGCTGTTTTTTGATTACCCATTTCAATTATATATTTGCTATATATTATACTATTTTTATTATATATTATACTCATACTACTGTATATTCATACAATACAATACAATGACATTTTACATATCATTCACACACAAATATTTCCATGTGAGCTGTATTTTAAAGTGGAAATACTCAACCTTATCTCACAGAATTCCATGAAATGAACACGGCCCCTTAACACAAAATCTGTGGCAGTTTCACGGAATCGCCGAAAATTCTGTGATGGACCCACGGAAGAATTCCGTAAAATGAACACGGCCCCTTAAGTTAATTAAGGAAAAGGTCGTGGGTGTGCTTATGTTTCCATGACACGCGGGACAACAACAGCACGGTTGGGTTTAGTAAAATAAGAACGGGATGGTTGGGTTTAGGAAACGATCCCCAGTCTCCTGGGTCAATGTCCTGTGTTGTTTGACCCATCCACCACCCCAGCCAACCTCCCTATGCGGCTTTTCGGCCTTTCATACTACTCGCTACCGTAGTCGCTCTCAATGCTACGTCATCTTCTCATTGACATTGTTTTCCGTGGTGGCCACACAGAATGTTCACACATTCCGTGCCACCACCACGTAATGCGGTGTTAACAGTTTGTGATCATTTCACGGAATTCTGTGAGACCAGGCTGACTTAGCAGAGAAAATGTGCTCAGTCACTGCTCTTTTCTGGTTCCCATACCTTTTCCCCTTTGTTGCCTTGGATCTCTTGGAGTCTGAACTTGTAGCCGTGGCGATGGTTCTCGTTAATGCGATGCATAGCCAGCCGTGCAGCCGCAGCTTCACTCTCCGCGGTGCATGTCACCAGCTCCAGAGCCGGAGCAGCGCTGACCAGCAGCACGGCCGAGGACAGCAGCACCACAATGTGAAAGCCCTTCATGGTGCAGAATAGAGAGGTAGAGGATGGGGACAGGGTTATAGGACAGGGGGGGGGGAGTGCAAAACAAGAGGAGGGATAAAGGATAAATGTGATAAGAGACTGAAGAGGCGTAGCATGAGGACAGAACCACAGAGCTGCCAGAGTAAAGAACAAACAGAGACTTTAACCAGAGCAGTGCATCTGATTTTCCACTGAAACTCCGTCTTTTTATCCTGTCAACCTTTTTCTGATGCTATAAAAACTTAAAGCTTAATTAAAGGAAATGTCAGCTGCACCCCAGCTTCATTTCATGAATATGGTCTACATAAGAGCACCATTACAATGAATGAGTCATTTTGGCTCGGACATGATGGGACAAGATTGTAAGATTTAAACAAATTGAAAAAAATTAAAGATATTTTAATTTGTTTAAAATCTGCAAATTCTACGGAAGTCTCCGTCCGCCCTGCTCGTGTCCAAACATGGGCAGGTACCAACATTTAAAGTGACTTCTTTTACAAAAGGCTTTATAGTTCAACAAATAAATCTATAATAGCTCATAGACTACATTCTAATCTAACAAATCTATAAGTCTTAGAAACTGTAAATATGTTTAATATCTTTCTAAGCCATTTGTCTTGTGTTGTTCTTTCACATAACTAAGACTATAGAAGTGTGAAGCTACGTCCCATTATTCCAAGGCCCATGCATGAGAGGGTTCCTGGTATATATTTTATATCTTGTAAGGGTCTCTATTACGTCCTTAACCATCCTTGACCTTAACATGTGTTTCATGGAGCGGAAGATATGATGACTAGTTGCCTGTAAGTATGGTAATTAGCTCGTGGTACTTGGGTGTGCAGAGCTTGCAGCGAATTTGAAAGGAGTTCGAAACAAAGTTGTTTTTGCATCCAACCATTTCAAAAAATTCTTCCAGGTTCGGCCAGGGATGTTGAAGGGTTGGCTGGTCTTCCTGGCTACCAGCCTCCTCGCTGGTGCTTGGTTGGGACATTTCGCTCAAGTTCTCTTGAGTCTCTGCCACAGACATCTTCGTACTAGGCTACATACGTCTGCTGTTTCCTTGCTGGAGTGTGACGTGATTTGTGTCATGTGCAGGTGCGATGCATCGCGTACAAACCAATAAGGTGTCGGAATGGTACATGTTTATACTTCTCATCCAACCACAATCAAATTCACTCTATCCGGATGGTGTGATTTATCTGGATAGTTTTTATATATATTTTTTTTTAACAATGACAAGCCGGAATGAAAACAAGCCAAACTGAAATAGGAGTAATGAGTAAGAGAATGAGAAAGTACAGATAATTGCGTGAAAAAGTCTACTGTAAAATAATTACTCCAGTAAAGTATAGCTACCCAAAATTTCTACTTAAAGGTCCCATGACATGGTGCTCTTTGGATGCTTTTATAGACCTTATTGGTCCCCTAATACTGTATCTGAAGTCTCTTTCCCGAAATTCAGATTTCCCAGAATTACAGTCACTAGAGCCAGTCCCACAATGAGCTTTTCTTCCTTTTCCTTAGTCTGTAGCTATTGAGGGGGGTGGCTTGACCAACTGCCACTTTGCTCATTTGAAAGCCATGATGTCTCTCTTTCTCATGGGCAGGCCAAATTCTCTGGGTGGGCAAAGCAGAGAAAGGGGAGGTAACCTTGCTCCTTATGACCTCATAAGGAGAAGATTCTAGATCGGCCCATCTGAGCTTTCATTTTCTCAAAGGCAGAGCAGGATACCCAGGGCTCGGTTTACACCTATCACCATTTCTAGCCACTGGGGGACCATAGGCAGGCTGGGGGAACTCATATTAATGTTAAAAAACCTCATAAAGTGACATTTTCATGCCATGGGACCTTTAAGTAAAGTAACAAAGGATTTGTACTTCGTTACTTGACACCTCTGTCTATTAATTGATGGAATAGCTGACAGTATAACGCCTTTGCATCTTGAACAAAGTCACACTTGGCCATTGGCTGCATCCTTTGGTTTTATTCAGAATAGATGTAAATAAAGTAACAGCTGCATGTTTTTCACTTCACCTTTTCACATTTTTGCCAACTTTTTTTATTTGCTTTTTTCAATTTTACAGTCCCGTGACATGCAGAACAGATATTGTGAGCAATGTATAAAAAAAGAAAAACAGAATGCCACCTCTATCCAATTTCCCACCCACCCAGTTCAGGTCCAAAGCGGACGGGGACATCAGAACAGAACTTCTCATGGCTAATGGGCAAAACTGAGCCCCATGACCTGAAAAACCCAGTAATTAACAGGGACTTCCAGTGTCCCCGACTCTCAGAACAGCAGATCAGTGCAATAACAGAGCAATAACAACACAAACAGGCAAATGGCATGGCAGCATCGCGTGCTTAAGGCACAGCATTCGGGGAAAAAAGCAGAACTAAAAACTGTACAGTTATACAGGCAGTCATGAAAACAAAAGTAGAGACTGTGGAAAAACCAGAAGATAAGATTCCAGTCCTGGCAAGGCGTGGACAGGGGCGGCAACACTCCGGTTCTAATAAACAAGTTAGCAGGGTAGCGCAGGGTAGGTCTGAGACCCAGGTTGTAGAGCTGTTTCAGAATATGTCGGTATGCGGAACGTTGCTCGACCACCTCGGGCGGGTAGTCCTCAAAGATGTGGAGCGGGGAGCCCTTGTATGTCATGTGGCATCACAAGGGGACGTGTGGTAGAGGGACGCTATTTTCCTCTACAGGAGTGGCTACCCAGTGGCAAAATGGCCGCCACCCACACTACAAGTCCCAGAATGCACTGCACAGGGAGGTGCAAATGCCTCAGCCTGTTGATTACTGCAGGTGCTCATGCACTGGAAGAAGACAAAGAGAGCAGAGGCAGAGAGAAGAAAAGCAGAGTTCATGGGGAAAGAACCTAAGCTACCAGGACTTTGCTAAACCTAGTAGTTTTACTCCCAGTACGTTTTTCGTTGGCCTATTTTCTGAAAAGACTGCTTAAAATAAAACCTCTGTTTGCCTGCAACCACTTTTTGGCTTATCTCTGCCCTACACCCCACCTGCTACAAAGAAACACCTCTCATGACATCACAGTCAGCTTGCCACGAAC
This sequence comes from Perca fluviatilis, assembly GCF_010015445.1. Classification (NCBI taxonomy): domain Eukaryota; kingdom Metazoa; phylum Chordata; class Actinopteri; order Perciformes; family Percidae; genus Perca; species Perca fluviatilis. Next base: position 36,626,835 of record NC_053120.1, read on the forward strand.
CCTGCTAGCCTTGTGTACAACCAACTCCAGACTCTGGTATCTGTGGAACCGCACCACGACAACTCATCGTTTTTCATCGTGGGCCAGCTGGCGTTCTGTTAGCTCTTTCCAGTTCCGGAGCAGAGTCCAGTATTTGTTCGCCAAGGACCTCAGCTAGGAGTTGTGAAAAAAACCCTGTTGGTTGCGCACCTTCGATTTTCTCAGGGAGGCCGACTATTCTTATGTTATATCTTCGGTGTCTGTTTTCAAGATCGAGGAGTTTAGCGTTCACCACAGACACCGCAGCTAGCTTAGCCTCCACGTTTTTCATGCCCTGACTCATGGTGTGACTCCAGCGACGAAAGGCGCTGTTTGTAATCCAATATAGTAGTCTGGACACTATCTAATCTTGCCTTGAGTTTGGAAAGCGCCGCATTGAATTCGGCTTGAAAGAAAGACTTGAACTCAGTCAAAAGCGAGGCCCTGTGTTCCGCTAGCATAGCCGTTAGCATGGCGGCGGTCACTGGCGAATCACCCTTCTTTGGGACGTCTTTTTTCGACGTGCTGGACATCCTCTCATCGTGACGGGGTGCTGCCGAATAAAGTTGAATATAAATGGATAGTTGTAGCGATATGGCTGGACTGTAAAGAAGGTTAGAGATGAAAAAGATGGGAGTGGAGGGCGAACGAGGCCGCTTCACCACGCAGCCTCACCGGAAGTCCACCTTATCACATTTTAATAGCAAAGTTCTTGTTTATTTTCAGGCTGGAGGCAATTCCAGACGCAACTCCCAATACACGTTAAGTGTATCCCAATACACGTAAGCTTCAACTGAGTAAAGTTGAAGCTCAAACCAGTGTTGCCAAGTCCGCTTATTATAAGCGACTTTGGGCTTGTTTTTCTGTAAAGTCGCTTACAAATATTGGTAGTCGCGGGTCGCGGTTTTTTGGGCTTGTTTCTAAAGTGTAGTTGCTTATTTGGGCTTGTTCCCAGCTCCATAGTAAGTTGTCAAGCAGTCTTGCCTGTTCCCTCTGTCCCTCCCCTTTCCCCATACACACAGGAGACAGCAGAGTTTTTTCCCACCCACATCCTGCTTATAATTGGCTCTGTACCAGATGGCAACATGTACTAGCCAATCAGAGGCAGAGCAGGTCAATCTGTTTTTTTTCTGTTTAGGAAAACGTCAGTGAGTGACATTTAAATGAAAATACGCGCGAGTCGCGACTGATGGTGAGTGACTGCTGTAGGAGAGTTTTTGGAGGAACAAATGCCCGGGGCAAAGTGGGCGAAATACGGGAAGAAATATAACAAAGACTGGGAGAAAGAGAAAGGAGTAAAAGAATGGATTCAACCCGTCGCGGGTTGAATCAATAATTTATCCTGTTTCTGGGTTATAGTTATTTAAAAATCTTCTGCTGTCCCTGCAATAATAAATAAAGAATTTGTGAATTCAGGATATTTATTTGTGTGTGCAAATTTTAATTACCAGAGGTTACTGTGTATATAATGTACTTGGTACATCAGTCTATATTTGATATCCCATTAGTTTTCTAATGTTAAATAATGTTAAAAGGTGGTTTAACTCCCTATTGTAGTGCACACAGTTTATTTATTTTTCTCTTCCCGGAACCTAGGGGGGCTCCGTAGAAAAAGTTGCTTGTTTTGGGCTTGTTTTCACAGGCCTGGTTGCTTATTTGTCTCGCGAGATCTGGCAACACTGGCTCAAACGGAACATGTTAGAGATTGTTTCCCCTGCAGGGAGATCACAGACTAAAACCTAAGTGCTGCTCCTCCAAAAGGCCTCAGGAAAACTGTAACTACAGTCTGCACACACTGTGGACACACATGTTCAAATGCTAACGTGCTGCTGGCAAAACGGTTAAGGATGGAAGCTTTGGGTGCGTTGCTTAGGCCTAATTGAACGGAGGAATTATGGTATTCTTCAGTAGCCTGAGTAACTTTAACCGTTGTTCATGTGAAATCTCAAAGACAGCCTGATGCTTTGTTTATAGACTATTTGTGGGTGCGTTGTCACCCCGGCAGGAGGTGTGCCAACAGGGCTTGAAGCAGGTGAATCGGTCGTGCTATTAACGTCATCACTACACAATTTCTTTAGCCTGGGTAAACCCTGACGACCTTCCAGAAAATTTGAGATTTGCTCTGCAAGTCAGTCTGGCGAAGAGCCCTTTGAAACCCATTTACATCCATCCATCCATCTTCGTCCGCTTATCCGGTGTCGGGTCGCGGGGGGAGCAGCTCCAGCAGGGGACCCCAAACTTCCCTTTCCCGAGCAACATTAACCAGCTCCGACTGGGGGATCCTGAGGCGTTCCCAGGCCAGGTTGGAGATATAATCCCTCCACCTAGTCCTGGGTCTTCCCCGAGGCCTCCTCCCAGCTGGGCGATGCCCTGGAACACCCCCTCGGGAGGCCCAGGGGCATCCTTACCAGATGCCCGAACCACCTCAACTGGCTCCTTCGGACGCAAAGGAGCAGCGGCTCTAAAAGCTCCTCACGGATGACTGAGCTTCTCACCCTATCTCTAAGGGAGACGCCAGCCACCCTCCTGGGGAAACCCATTTCGGCCGCTTGTACCCTTGATCTCGTTCTTTCGGTCATGACCCAGCCTTCATGACCATAGGTGAGGGTAGGAACAAAAACTGACCGGTAGATCGAGAGCTTTGCCTTCTGGCTCAGCTCTCTTTTCGTCACAACGGTGCGATAGATTGAATGTAATACCGCACCCGCTGCGCCGATTCTCCGACCAATCTCCCGCTCCATTGTCCCCTCACTCGCGAACAAAACCCCAAGGTACTTGAACTCCTTCACTTGGGGTAAGGACTCATTCCCTACCTGGGGCCTCATTTATAAAATCTGTTACGCAAGAAAAAGTTGCGTGAAGCACGGTGAAATTTGTCGTCGCAACATTCCTCGCAATAGTCGGGATTTATAAAGAATTTCCATGCGTAAAAATGTTCCCAGTTTTCCGCAACCTTTTGACCACACGTGTGATCGTGCGTAATGCTCCCAAGGTTTTGTAGACTGCGTTTTAGTGAACTCAGATGGTATGCCCGTTTTCCGAACCTAACCCAGTTTTTGTTTTCCTGAACCCAACAATCCCGTTCTTGCTAAACCGACCCAGAGCCGGTCGCGGCCCGCCGAGGGCTGCCAGCAACGAGGGGAGAGGCAGGGGACCCTCCCACACCGTGCAAACTCTCCCACGCAAAACACACCGCTGCCAGGGTCCCCTGCCATCTCCCGGAAATGCGGTGTGTGTGTGTGTGTGTGGTGTGTGTGTGTGTGTGTGTGTGTGTGTGTGTGTGTGTGTGTGTGTGTGTTTTTTGTGTGGTCGCGTCTTTATGTGGTTGGTTGTCTGATTGTAGGTGTCTGTGTGTGAATGTTGTCTTTCTGCACCTGCTATTCCCACACAGTTACCATACAAGTAACCAAATTGTCACATTTCAAGCACTTTCACCTGTTTTGCGCCAATAATGATCCAAAATCTTGTTTCTATTTTTTACTTTTTTAATAATTGAATTTCCTTTCTCACAAAAACGAAAATGATCATATGATCATAAATGTGATCTCACAGGGGTAAATAATGCAAATATGAACCATAAATGATGTATATCATTGGTAATTGAGCTGTTAAGTAGTAAGGCTGTGTAACAATATGAACAGTACACACGGGTTACGGCTTCCAAACAGGATTTAGTTTGGATGTTCTACCTCTGTTAGGAGCACATCGATCTCACAATCACTGAATCGTGTTTTTCCCCCATTTTTCCGGGTTCGTGATTGGTGATCAAGGGCTCCTTTCAAGGCTGGAATATTCATTGATTGATTAACATGGACCTTATTAGGACAAATATGGGAAGACCTTTGGAGGAGCGTGAGGCTCGTGTACCGACCGCATACTGTATAGCGCAAGTCCGTAATTTATAACGAGAAGAGTGCATACCGGTGTGCGCCGCAAGGTTTTATAAATCAGAATATTGTTTTTGCGTACGAAAATTCTGACCTTTTTGCGCACGAAATCTTTCAGAATAGAATCTACGCAAAGTTTTATAAATGAGGCCCCTGGAGAAGGCATTCCATCGGTTTCCTGCTGAGACATTTACAATGTCCCCAAAATCGAGGCACCAATCACAACCGCTGAGGCGGGCTTTACACCAATCACAACCGTTGAGGCGGGCTTTACGCGACGACGAGCAGCTTTTTGTTTACATTCAACATGATGGCTACCAAAGCGCAGCGTCACCCAGATCGTTGGTCTGATTGGTTGGACTATTCAATGCGCCCAGAGGCATTTGAGAGGCGTCCGTTGGTGATGGGCTGTGAATGAACCTTCCCCAGACCCACTCTCAGTTACAACTGAGAGTGGGTCTGGTGGCAGCCAGGCTACAATTTCTTAGTAAAACCAAAATTAATTAAACTGCCTTGTTTTCTTTTTGCCATGGCTATATGATGCTAACTGCAGAAGTTAGTGGCCTCCAGTGTTTATATTTTTTTTACAAATCTTTGAGTTAACAACTAAACGTGAGTTGAATTTGCACCGCAGCGCCGCCACGCCTTGATGCTCATGAAAATAATAGCATGTATAGTTATCTTTATTGAAGTGAATTAGGTTTAAATCGCCGTCATGCATGAATGAATGATATTTTTGCAATTTTACACATTATAATCCATGATGATCACATTACACAAAACTGAAATTGCACATCAAAATGACACACTGTTAACATTTTTAGAGATCCCCCCCAAAATTTCCCAAATCACATTTTCAGGGGAGCCCAAGTCTTATTAAGGGGAGCTGAGCTCCCGTAGTTCACACCCTGCAGCTTCTCTTCTATATTAATATATGAACTATATATCATGTGTTGTTCACTCATGCATTTGTAAATGATGTATGACTGAAATTGTATGTGTTAGGTAACCATAGTTCAGGTGTAGGTATCTGTTCATTCAGTAATTGACACTATCATGGTATAGGATGCAGTGCTTTTGAGACATTTTTACTCTCAATCCAATCAGAGGAGCTCTAACTGACTTTGGCAGGAATCATCTGGGAGGATCTGGTTAAGAAAATTGGCCATTTTGTTTAAAGATGAGAGGGAAATAAGCTTGGACACATCTACACATGATTGTGTTGAGTATTTCAGCCCTCTCACTCTCAAAAGAATTTACTGTTTACTGTCCACAAAATACATAATTATATAAATGCCTTGTCAGAAAGGGGTACTCTGGTTCAAAAGTATTGTTAATGGACTGCATAGCGCTTTTCTAGTCTTAACGACTACTCAGAGACGTACAGGCACCATTCACACACTGGAGGCCGAGGCTGCCATACACGGTGCAACCTGCTCGTCAGATAACCATCACTCATATTCACACAGCGATGGAGCAGCACAGGAGCCTGAGATATGGGTCCAGGTCTATAGGACTGCCTAGTTGACTCTAATCAAGTAGATGGCATGTAGCCAGTGTGTTCACACTTCACAAACACACTCTAACCCAGTGTTTCTCAAATGGGGGTACTTTGGAGGACTGCAGGGGGTACGTGAGATATTTAACAAAATGTTTAATAGTTACAAGGCTGTTGTGCAGAAGATTGTTTCCTACCAGTATGTGACATTTGTGTCACCTTCTTTGGACCTATTCTATCTTTCCTTCCTTCTGCTGTCTTACTTTTTACAAGTTTCTCGCTTTTTTCGAAGTTATGTAACTGTTTTTGAAGTTTTTGATACTATTATCGACCTATTCTTGCCTTACTCCCTTCTTCTTTCTACCATCTTTTTCCAAGGTTTTGCCTTTTTTACAGATTTTGTCTCCTTTTCTCATCTGGGCTGTTGTTTAGTAAATCTATCGCGGGCAGTGCTGTACTCTTCCTCTTTATGGTCAGGGGGTACTTTGCTTAAAGAAACAATTCAAATGGGGTACATTATTGAAAAAAGTTTGAGAACCACTGCTCTAACCCACACAGTGGGGGCACATGCACATATACTTTAGTAATCTTATCAGTTATTTGTTTTTTGAAATGTCCATGTAAGCAGGAAACCCTGGTTAGTTTTTCTGGGTAAGGGATTACAGATTAAGCACATGTCAACAGAGAACAGAGAGCAGCAGCAGCGGCACACTGCCAGCCAGTCACACTTTCTATTATATTTGTATTGAGACAGGCAGGAACTCTGAGCAGACTTTTAAAACGTTGTCTTTAGAGTGCTGGAGGGTTGAATGTAGCTGTTAGACTTTGATGTTGATTTTGGCGGCTGCCTTATCAAGGTCCATTTTGTTAAATATTTGAGTTTGCGTCCTGTACGCCTACAGGATGCTGAGGCGGGCAGGAAAGATTGTAGCCGATCCCTCTCACCCCGGACACCAGTGTTGGGCAAGTTACTTCCAAAATATAATACATTATAGATTACTAGTTACTGTCATTTGAGATTAATTAGTTATATTACAATATTACTCTCTCTGAAATGCGTTACACTACTTTTGCATTACTTTTGAGTTACTTTCACCAAAATAACAGCGGAAGTTTGATTAGGCAGCTAGCTTGTGAATTTCACCACCGGATCAATAAAGTCTCCTCTTTATCCACTTTAATACATCATACATTATTCATAATATTGTGTATAAGTAATATGAATAGACAAAGTAACTAAAGCTATAAAATTAGATAAGTAAAACGTACAATAGGCAAGCAGGAGAGAATGAAAATACTCAATTAAAAGTACCTTACATTGTATTGTAAAATGTTTGTTAATAGCACTTGAAGAAGAAATTCATGTTGTTTAGTTTAAAACACTCTAAAGGAAATGGTCAGTTATAGTGTGATTAAAACTCACTATTTACATTATTTACAGTACTTGATTTACAGCTGATATGTGAAAAGGTACACAACCTTATTTAACAGTAATTTAGTTTTACTGCGAACCGTCACAGGAAGTGCTTTTATTTTGAAGTAGTCTACACGGAAGTTGTCTTGTGTACTCTTGCTCATTGTCGCCAACTCAGCGACTTTGTCGCTAGATTTAGCGACTATTCAGATCCCCTTAGCCAGAGATGGGAGTAAGTCACACCTGGGCAAGTCACAAGCAAGTCTCAAGTCTTAACCTTCAAGTCACAAGCAAGTCCAAGTCATTTTTTTGACAATCAAGTCAAGTCATAGCTTTGGTCAAGCAAGTCACAAGTCAAGTCATACAAAAGTTTCCATTTTTAAAACAATGGTTATAACTGGATTTTTGTATTTATTTACATCTACTGTTTTTTTTATTCAAAAGACATTGCGTCCAAGCCACATACATCTGAACAGTTTACATTTATACAGATAAAAAAGCACAGCCTAAAACTGATATTAGGCCAACAATAAATCAACATACACATTTGTTCAATATGCCTCAAACATGACATCAAATCATGAAATTCATTCAGACAATTCAAGTATGGTTTCTAAGTCAAATAATATTCTTCAAACATGCCTCACTTTTATGGGACAGAAACACATCCTTTAACCTTTCCTTCTCTTAAAGAAAAATAAAACATATTCTTTAAGAGTAGCTGAATCCCACCACCTTTGCGTAATTTGGAGAGATTGACTGAGTGTATTTAATTTATCACATGGAATGGATAGTATGATAATATTTGTCAGTGTATTTGTGAGTCACTGTGTGTATATGTGCCTAGCTTTATTCACATACTTACATATGTGAGTGTGTGTGTGTGTGTGTGTGTGTGTGTGTGTGTGTGTGTGTGTGTGAGAGAGAGAGAGAGAGAGAGAGAGAGAGAGAGTGCAGTTTGTGTTGTGTGTGCCAAATTTTATTCGCGCTTACCACCACCTTGAACAAAGAGGGGAGGGTGTGCTTATTCATGGCCCAAAACTGAAGGGAGTTCTGTCCATCACAAACGTCCAACTAGTGGTTCAGCTGAATATGGGGACTGGAACCTTAATCTCTCCCAATTTGAAGTGTTTGATGAAATTCGACGTGGTGGTTGACGTCGGGCATTTTTGTAGTGCAGACCTTGCAAACTGCTGTTCGTTTCTTCTTTGCCTGGTCAGATGTGTAATCCTTATAGCCAAACTTTATTATTTTCGGTGCAGAGGGATCCATGACGTTAAGTTCCTAGCCGTAGCCAGTCTCGTTTACTGCAGGTCTGCCGCCGCGTGCCGCGTCATCATATCAATGGATCCCGCGCATGCGACAGCACTAAAATCGTAAAGAATTATACGATTTTACTCCTCCTCCTCCTCAACATCAGAGGGGAAAAATACATGTTTATTAAACAGAAAATCAAGTCATTTCAAGTCATTTGACTCAAGTCTAAGTCAAGTCTCAAGTCATGAATATCAAGTCAAAGTCAAGTTGAGTCTTTTATGAATATTTATCAAGCAAGTCTCAAGTCCTAAAATTTGCGACTCGAGTCTAACTCGAGTCAAGTCATGTGACTCGAGTCCCCCATGCCTGCCCTTAGCGACTTTTTTTCACAGGCGACTAGCGACAAATCTGGCGACTTTCTGTAGAAAAGACAGCAACTTTCTGTAAAAAAAAGTCGCCAGTATTGTCCAGCGACCATGCAAGGTATTTCTCTCCTGTGTCACCTCTCTCTTCTGTTGTGTGAATGAGGAGCAGAGGAGCAGCCCCTCCCCTCTCTCCTCATGTGTATTAGCGCAGTGCGCAGGCAGGTAGAAAGGGGAGAAGGGACAGGGTGCGGGGCCGGTGTAGGTAGGAGAGACAGCGGGACGCGATGGGAGAAAGACGCTGCTGGGCTGGCCTGGTCCTGGGCAAGCAAGCCTTCTTTGAGAATTCTTTATCGTTCTTTTTCCCTCCCTTTGTAGAACAACAACGTGAAAAAGAAATATCAATCGCAGGACACAAAGTCAAACGCAGGACTCAATCCCCGCTCTCCTGGGTGAAAGTCCTGTGTTTTACCCATCCTCCACCCTGACCAATGTACCTATTTGGATTTTCGCCCTTTCATACTACTCGCTACGGCGTCAATTCATACACAATTGCAATTGGCATACGGAAGTACCGGAAGTACATGCCACTGGCACATGCCACATGCCACTTAAAAATCTAACTGCCTCTCAAAACAATACACCATTAAATGTTGCGTTAAAATGTGTTGTAACTTGCCTTACTGGGTTTGTAATGAGTATAATATTACCAAAATGTAATTAGTAATGTGTTATATTACTGTGTTACAGCAAATTAACATTACTTTTGTAACGCGTTACTCCCAACACTGCTGGACACACACTGTTCTTTCTGATTCTGTCTATTTTTTCATTTTAAACTTTGACCCTCTCACTGTGTGTCTTGTTCTTCCAACCAAGCTAGCTAGCTACCGCTAGGGTTACCTGGTAACTTAAGGGAAAGTTTACAGATTTTCTCTTCTGCTGTACATGCTGATGAATGTCTCCAGTACCCGGAGGTCTGCGTTTATCCGCCGGTAAATCTCTGCTGGATGACTCGCTTCAGAAGGGTTGAAAATAAGCAACTTTCCCTTTTAGCATTTAGCTTAGCGCAGCTCCATTGAAACCAAACGCAACAGTGGCTTGGCCACCCCAGCTCCATCCTGTCGTACAAACATGTTCAATTCTGACTCCAAAATACCTAGATGGCCAAAATTCAATCTCCTAACTATTATTATTATTATATAATAATATATTATTATATTTTATTATTATTATTATTATTATTATATAATATATTATTATATATACTGTATAATATTATTATAATAAATGAACAAATTTTATGATGTAAGCCGAAAATGCGCTTCCCTTCTTTGAAAAACCAGCAGCCGCCACTTACCATTAATGAGCTAGGTTAGCCTTTAGTAGCTATATGTCTTTGTTATATGAGCGCAGCTTAGCTTTAGCCTTGTAGCAATTAATATAATGATGATGATAATAATAAACACTGCATCAAGAATTGTGCTTTTTACGGATTGGATTCCTGACAATATTCTGGTTAGGGACCGTTCGGTATTTATGGAATGGACCATCGGAGGAAAATAGGGGAGGGCCATGTCTTTTTATAATTTGTTGAAGGGAAGGTCCACATGCAAGCTCCCAAATTGACGCTTGTCTGAGAAATGGAGTTTTGGATAATGTTCAGCTTCGACAGCTTTACCTTTATGCTAAAATATACAATGACTGAGGAAGCCTAGTGCGAGTCCATATATAGCAACCAGTTCATGTTTTGAATTTGTTATTACCCAGTGTGCTTTGTTGAATGGTCTCAGTGTTTTATTGTTTTATTTCATGTGAATACTAGTTTACTAGAGGAGTAACTTAGTATTTGAAGTAATGCAGTAATGAAGGAAGTGTGCATAAGAGATTCCATGCTTATTGTGTTTCCATAACAATGTTAGTGAGTAAATCTACTGAAATGGCCACCATAACAGTGGCGTGTGATGTGTAAGATGAGAAAGCAGAGGTTAAGTCATTTATGTCATGGCTGTAAAAAGACAATGGGCATTTTTGCCAAGTGCAAACCAATACATAAGGCATCAGTAAAATATTAGGGAGGGTTGTGCCTCTTTTCCCAATCATTTTGGAGGGTCATAGAAAATGTATTGCTGGTGAAGGGAGGGTCAAGTCTATTTTGATGAAAGATCCCAAAACTCCTCTGGTGACCCCTTAAATAAATAATGAACAGTCCCTTAGTTGACTTTACGCCACTGTAACTAAGATGCATCTCACGTCTCTGTGGTGCAACCAAACATTGTTACAGCTTTAGTGTCAAACTAGCTGGTTTTAATGTTCATCGTACATGGTTTAGTGTGGACTTTACCTTAAAAGAGAACTTACTGTACACAAATGCTGCTTTAAAAAAATATATTATGAAAGCTTTATGTATGAGCTGATCAAATTCAAGCCATTCTGAGCCGTGATGTCTGCACAAGGCAGGTCAATGAAAGAAGTTTCATCACAGAAATTTACACCATGACTGTTTATTTGACATGTTTAGTAATATGTTCTATTTCTCGTATACTTTAGAGACTGTTACAGAACTTTTCAAACAGTTATGGTTGCTTAAGCGTTGTGTGGTGTATCTCAGTCCTCGTCTCTGGGGCTGGGGCGGCGCCAAGTACGAGGCCAGGGGCAAATGTGGTGGAGAGCTGGGTCCGATCCATGGCAGCGATGGAAGCGATGCCAGGCATGGAATTGGTGTTTGGAACCGAATGGGGGCCTATGATGCTGCTTTTCTTGGTCAGGATGGCCATCGCCGGAATGATGGCGGCCACGGTGGCCATCGCTGTCATGATGGCGGCCACGTTGGCCATCGCTGTCATGATGGCGGCCACGTTGGCCATTGTTGTCATGATGGCGGCCACGTTGGCCATCGCTGTCATGATGGCGGCCATCGCTGTCATGATGGCGGCCACGTTGGCCATCGCTGTCATGATGGCGGCCACCACGGCCATCGCTGTCATGATGGCGGCCACCATGGCCATCGCCAGCATGGGGACCAAAGTGATGTCTGCCACCGCCTGCATGGGGAGGATAATGCCTGCATACGGGCTCTTGCTCACCAGGGCCAAGGGCAGTCGTGTTCTGTTCAGAACAGAGACAACAGAGTTAGTTGAAGTGTATTTCTTCATATTATATCTGTATATAACTGCACATTTCTAAACATATGGGTACAGGACTAATGAACAATGTAAAGTATAGCAAGGCATTCCAAAACAAGAACTGGAGTTTAGGAAAGATAACTACATCAGTCTCAGCATGAAGTAGATTACGTGAACACATATGATTAGGATGTGGACTCACCGATGGGGGATAGAATTCACACTCGACTGACTGGAGGCCGGTTTGCCTGAAGTAAGTTGACTTGCAGAAAGCATGATGCTTTGAAGAGAGGAGAGAGAGAAACTGATGAACTCAACATCACACTCAGTCATGTTGTTACCTGTCCTTCAAAACAATGGACTACCTAGCTCTGATCCTGGACTCCTACTACTGTACAGATCAGTCAGACTTTGTAACGATAAAGAACATGATAAATGTTAAGTAAGAAAAAACATGATTGTCAATGTTTATTTGTGAAATTGTGAATAGTACTTCCTTTACCTCCGCTCTCTACTTCTCTACTACTTCTTGCTTATTCACAGACTATTTTGTTTTGAGGCCCCCTGGTGTTTTGGAGAATACTGCAATGATCAATGCGTTGAGGATAAACATCTCCGTGCATGCTCGTAGTTCGTGCACCATCTACAGAGGCCAGATGAGTATAAATGAAGCTTTTATAAGACCAAGACAACCAAAGGCAACCAGAGCTCACTCATCACATCTCACCATGAAAGTAAAACTCAACTTACCATAGTGTCTTTTAAAGGTGCTCTAAGTGATGTGATGCGTTTTTTAGGCTACAACATTTTTGTCACATACAGCAAACATCTCCTCACTATCCTTTAGCTGCCTGTCCCCTGAACACACCAAAGACAGCCCAGGCTCCACAAACACCAACAAAAACAAACTGCGCAAACCTGCCCCATGAAACATAACAAACAGTGTTCCAGCCAATAACCGACGAGAAGCAGCTGGTTGAGTGGTGAACGTGCGTTGTGGAAGTAGCCTACGTGCTAACGCTGCTGCAGTGATGGTTCAACCAGCTCCTTCTTGTCTGTTATTGGCTGGAACACTGTTATGGTTCGTGGGACAGGTTGGCGCAGTTTGTTTTTGTTGGTGTTTGTGGAGCCTGGGCTGTCTACAGAGACCGCATTTTTTTACAGTGTGTTCATGGGACAGGCAGCTAGCAGATAGTGAGGAGATGTTTGCTGTATGTGACGAAAAATGTTGGAACCTAAAAAACGCGTCACATCACTTAGAGCACCTTTAAATTCAGTACATAAGATGTCAAAATGTGGCTGTGAATTTTTCCAAAGCTTGTGTGAGTTGTACTTACAGCTCTGTCGGGGCAGAGGGGTTTGCATGCCTCAGGATTGATTCTGCTTCCCATTGGACAATGAGTCTCCACAAGGGCAAACTCAGCATAGTAGTCCTTCCCAGACTGAGCCAGGACAAGAAAGAGAAGGTGAGATGCGAGATTACAGACATTACTGAGCAGCATTAATTCCCAAACATATATACAAACTAGGGCTGTCAAAGCATTAATGCATGTGCTGAATCTAAAAAAATAAAGCGTTATTTTTTTTTATGCAAAGTAATCATTTTATCAAGAGTAAAAAGATCGCTGGTTCTTAATTTATAGTTGTTTTTTAGTTTTTTTAAGGTGCATAGCAGTGACTAACGTTTTGATGTAAGGTTCGAAGGGCTCTGATGAAGATGTAACCTTATGTAAACGTTAGTCACTGCTATGCACCTTAACATTTTTTAAAAATAACAAAAAACTATAAAATAAGAATACATCTGTGTTGCACCGGCGATCTTTTTACTCTACACTGTCTTGTCTTGCCCTGGTTGCACCGGATTGTTGTGGTTTACAGAAGCGCAGGGAACTCTCTCTTTTTTACTCATCATTTTATCAAGTTTGACCCCAACCTCTTCCTGTTAATCACAGCCCATGACTGTGATTTGATTAAAAAAAACTGCTAGAACCCATCTCTCTGTTATATAATTATACAAAACAGAAGAGTGTGTGTGTGTGTGTGTGTGTGTGTGTGTGTGTGTGGTGTGTGTGTGTGTGTGTGTGTGTGTGTGTGTGTGTGTGTGTGTGAGAGATTCCCTCTACCCCAAGTCTGATCCGTCCCACTTCCTTCAGGATGTAGTGGTGCTGGTTGGTGGCGTTCTGGTTGAACTTGCTCTCAGCTTCATTAATAGACTTGAGACCTTCAGTGCTGTTCAGTGGGACCAGCACGGGAACGTCCAGGTCGGTTTTACTACACACACACACACACACACACACACACACACACACACACACACACACACACACACACACACACACACACACACACACACACACACACACACACACACACACACAGTTCTTGTTATGAGAGAGCCTGCTCTGTGACGCTTCCAGTTTAGTGATCATTTTTTAAATCATGACATCCCTGTACAGAACATGAGAGCCGCCATATATGGTTTAAGACACTGCAAACATAAAGACATGCATGCAGCTAGGACTACAGTTGAAAATTATCCGACTGGCTAACACTGGCGCATTTACAGAAATGTTGATTAATGTGCATTGTCCTAATCAAAATAAATAAATCTTAAATCTTAAACAAGCTTTCTTCCTCCAGGAGTAGGGCGGGCCGTAGAGGAAATATTAGTTTGATAGACTCATGTTGTCAGCTCAACAAAAAGATCAGATTGATTCTAAAAACCTCCATCTAACAAAACATCCAAGTATGTCATTGGCTGCTTCAACCACATTTTTGACCATGCCTGATGAAGATCTCTGTTAGACCGAGGTGTTGCTCTATCAAGTTAAATTGGCTGGGAGGGAGCTGTCAGCCCAGTGCTCAGATCTTTGGTAGGACCTCTGCTGCAGTCATATCACACTTTGTCTGCAGTCCTCCCCAGGCCATCAGTAAAGTAGTAAAGCAGTAACCATATGCCATAGCCTAACCTTAACCATACTACAGATGCCAGGTGCAGATATCGTAGAAATGAATGATTATAAAAAGGTACACTGGATGTGACAAAAAGAAAAACCCCATCCAAGGTCCAGGGTTTAAAAGTTATTAAAGTCTGATACATGACAGAGAAGCCCACCTTGTCGCGTGTCACACTCATACTTGGTGACATTGGCGTCATTATTTTTAACGCTCATCTTTACGGTGCAGTTAGCCGTCACCGCCTACAGAGAAACAGAGACAGACAACATTTCACTGTAGATACCTCACTTCTTCTCCATTACAGACAAGATAGGAGAGTGATGGTCAAATGAAGCTTCGTAAACCATTTCCTTTATTTCTGAGCTCACTAGACGGCGCTCTCTGTTCAAAGAAAAAGATTAAACGAATGGCAATTCAGTGTGTTTTCAACCCTTTGTTGAAGAGAGAACCCCATCTAGTGGGCTCAGAAAAAAGAGAAAATGGTTCACAAAGCTTAATTTGGCCATCACTAAAAACAACTCTCCGCTCTCCATTGACTTGTATTGCAGAACTTTTTTATAAACTGCTGACCCAAAAAACTGAGCTTTTATGAAGACAAAATTGGAAACAGACGTGAGGAATCAGCAGGGACAATGGGGAGACTGGGGGATCCTGACACTAATCTAATGTTATGTCCGACGTTACATTTGCAGCAAGCATGTTCTTACCAAGTCAAATATCCAATGTCAGTTTTAGGCTAACTATACTGTATGTCTGTAAGTTAAACTAAAACACGTAACTGTGGACCCCCCATTCTCTCTGCTGATTCCTCACATCTGTATCCACTTTTGTCTTCATAAAAGCTCAGTTTGATCATGTCAGCAGCGTATAACAACTTAAGTAATGGGCTCTGACTGTATAAAAGAAATGGATTAAGCAAACGTTTGCTTAGCATTTACCCGCTCAGCCTCTCCACGGATCTGACAGTCCTCAAAGTGTTTGGGGTTGACGACGTGGCACACCGTCTCCTGAAGGTTCAACTGCAGCTCAAGGTTACAGCCGTCGTCCGCCTGCAAACAACAGAGTCAGAGCGTAATCACATTTATTGAGGCGTTATGATTAGCCTGTTTTAATTTCCCCACACCTCCCTGCTGCAAGCATCTATCCTGTCAGGAAAAGCTGAAATCATGTAAACATATGGTTCTTCTGCCAGATTTAAGACCAGATAATAAAATGAGGCATCTGGAAGCAGTGCCTCCCAACCAGAGGTGTATAGTCCAGGTGCCAGAAAGTAGAAATCCTGTGCAGCAGCTGTCCCAACCATCACTAAACCAGCTCCTCTACCAGGTAGATGAGCTCGTTAGTGAAAACACCTGTTCTAGATGTAGAGGCAGATCCAAAAACATGGCAGGATTTTTACTTTCTGGCACCTGGACTATACACCTCTGCTCCCAACGGTGCCTTCCAGGCAGCGCTGCCTGGAAGGCACCGTTGGGGGCAAAAAACACAGATAAACTGTCCAATTGCCTTGTGTTTATTCAGATGTAATATGCTTTTTGTACACTGGGTGGCAGTCACCTGTAACAGGACTGCATTTCTACAGGAAGGCTGCTGCGGCCAGGTGTGTTGCGTGCTAGAGGAAGAATACCGTTTTTTGACCGTGATCATGACGTCTGCAGGTAGCGGTGTCTAAAATAGGGATGGCGATATCCAGTCAATTTACCATAAGAGAACCCCCCCCACACACACACACACACAAATATCGTGTACATCTCCTCTACAACACCACGGACGATGAGAGCTTCGTCTTGGAGGTGGACAACGTAATACGACATCACAGATCTTCGTTATGAAGACAACGCCAGAAAAGAGAAGGCATGGAGTTTAACTGTAGGAGTGCTTGGACTGGAAGATAGATACTAGCTTAATAAAGACCTGATTGTTCTGTAAAGTTCTTGTAGACACAATATAATCTGCAAGTCGGGCATCAAGACGCTCCGCTTCTGAGACGCTCCCGGGGTGGTATGGTGTGTGGTGGAGGACGGAACAAAACCGGAACGCAGCACAGACGCGCCTGGTGGGAAATCATGGTTACAGGTATTAACTAATAAAGCTGCTTTGTGTCGAATCAAAGAGTCAACTCGGGACACGAGCATTATTCTCTCCTCTTACAGTTTTTTTCGATTGCTAAACGACAGTGGGCACAACTGGAGTCACATGTGCAAAACTCAAACTACAGTCTGCACTACCACCAGTCACCTGAGCTAAACAGTTCACATCACCTACAAAACTCATTCAAAGCAACACAACTCTTAACACACGTCTCAAACAGTATGCACAGGCCTCACTGAGATAACACACACTGTCACTCAGAACACACTGAGGGTAAAAACACTATGATCAAACACCAATACAGAAATTACAAACTTTCTCATCTTTACAGTTTGAACAATTTGAGTGACTTGACACTACTCAACAGTTTATTTAAGGAAAAAATATAGATTGTATAGCATACCAATTTTTACATAAGGTAAACAAGAAGGAATGAAAATCATCAGTTTTCTTGTAATTTGTTGTCTCTAGTAATTTATGGAATTACTGGGGGAAAAAACTAAAGGTACATAACAGTACCAACGAATAGTGTGACTAATCCTGCCTCTCTCCAACATCATGTGGCAAGTTCTCTTCATCACATTGGATGTCTGCATCATCTCTAAATACAAATTACTGTAATGTGGTGTTTCTATTGCTTTCACCTCCATTACTTTCTGAAAAACAGTAAGAACACAGTTTTACTATTGTAAAGATATAGTGTTTTTCACTTTTTATTATAGCTGCGTACATAACCTCAGACATCTTACCTGGACATGTTGGTATCTTTGCTCTTTTACCCGTTTCTCTCAAACGTTACAGTGTAGAATTGTTTCATTCTTATTTGGCGTTTGTATACAAAAAAAGACTTTCTGAGCTTTCTCTGTATAAATACCATATATGTTCACTAACTAGTCTAAAACAAGACACCTGCTTAGGCTTTCAGCTAAAATTGCAATCAGCAGTGTTTGATAGGCACCAGACTGAAATCTATTCTGTTTTGAATGTGTGGTTAACAGTTTTGACAGCAGTGTGTTAGCATTTGAACAAAGTGCTGTAAATCTACAGTGTTGTGCACGTTGTGGTTAAAGGCATGGGATAAGTGTGTAGAGTTTTGAAAACTGTGTTCAAGCAATGAAAAATGAACTAGAGTTTGGTCCACATGAACTGCTGCTGTGGAGACTGTAGTTAGAGTTTTGCACATGTGACTCCAGTTGTGCCCACTGTCGTTTAGCAATCGAAAAAAACTGTAAACTGTTGATAAAATTACAACTTGGGAAAATCAAAATTTGTATGCATGGCAGGATAACTGCCTAAACGCCCTGCTTAAAACACAAAGGTGAGGGCAAAATATTTGTCTGTCATCACTGATGAACCTGGTTTTATCTCTGATTAACGGCACTTTTGCTACACGTTTGTTCGAATTCCTTAGAATTTACCTTTATTTCAAATTTGCTGAAATAACTTTTGCTTTGTCTCAGCGTGCAGTCCAGGCTGTGCATGTACACAGGGGACAAACAGTACAAAACTAAATAAGACAAACACAGACATATGACTTGTTTTCTGGTTGCTGTTTTATGATTACCCATATATTTGCTATATATTACACTATTTTTATTATATATTATACTACATTCATACTGTACTATATTTAATTTGACATTGTACATATCATTCACACACACAGATTTCATTCACACACACAGATTTCCCTGTGAGCTGTATTTTGTATGAATGAAGTCTTCCAAAATGGAAATACTCAGTTGGACTAATTAGCAGAGAAACTAGTGCTCAGTCACTGCTCTTTTCTGGTTCCCATACCTTTTCGACTTTGTTGCCTTGGATCTCTTGGAGTCTGAACTTGTAGCCGTGGCGATGGTTCTCGTTGATGCGATGCATAGCCAGCTGTGCAGCCGCAGCTCCACTCTCCTCGCTGCATGTCACCAGCTCCATAGCCGGAGCAGCGCTGACCAGCAGCACGGCCGAGGACAGCAGCACCACGATGTGAAAGCCCTTCATGGTGCAGAATAGAGAGGTAGAGGATGGGGACAGGGTTATAGGACGAGGGGTGGGGGGGGGGTGCAAAACAAGAGGAGAGATAAAGGATAAATGTGATAAGAGACTGAAGAGGCGTAGCATGGGGACAGAACCGCAGAGCTGCCAGAGTAAAGAACAAACAGAGACTTTAACCAGAGCAGTCCATCTGATTTTCCACATGCACAGTGAAGGCTTTAATCCCAGCTCCTTGGAGGAAGCTGGGGGGGTTAAATGCAGAACTGTAGCCAATCAACAGCAGTCTCACATAGCTTCCTGTGTTTTCCAGGTGAGATAAAATGAGGTGCTGTGGAGGATGTGTGCTCTCTCCTGCTGATTGGTTGTGACAGCTGGCAAACTAGTGAAACTGATTACTAAAATGACAAAATTAATGTTAAGGTTAATGAAATGACTTGGTCAATGGGGTATAAGGTTGAAGTGATAGATAAACCATCCAATTACCATTTACAGAAAGGTCTGCTAGGAATGAAAAAAGAAAGGAAAGGAATGCTAATTTGACTGTAAGATATTGACATGTAAAGTTGCAAAATAAAGCAAAATAAAGACTATGCTTGTCACAGTTCAAGAACTAAGAAATATTATATTATAAGATAATATCTCTGGATCACAATATTACCTCTATCTTGAGATAAAGTGTTTTCTTCAGGTTGCAGCTTCATTATCAAATCTTATTAACCCTTGTGTCGTCTTCAATCCTTGAGAGAGATTATCTATTGATTGATGGAATAGCTGACAGTATAGCACCTTTGCATCTTGAGCAAAGTCACACTTGGCCATTGGCTGCATCCTTTGGTTTTATTCAGAATAGATGCATGTTTTTCACTTTCACATTTTAATAGCAAAGTTCTTGTTGTTTATTTTCAGGCTGGAGGCAATTCCAGATGCAACTCCCAATACACATTTGTTTGCAGAGTAAAGTTGAAGCTCAAAGGGAACATGTTCGAGGCCTTTTCCCCTGCAGGGAGATCACAGACTAAAACCTAAGTGATGCTCCTCCAAGAGGCCTCAGGCAAAACTGTAACTACAGTCTGCACACACTGTGGACACACAGCACTTCAAATGCTAACACGCTGCTGGCAAAACGGTTAACCCTTGTGTTGTCTTAAAAGATATAAATGATGTTTGTGTATCAATAGATGGTCACTCTGTGCACAGCTGGAAGTCCCTCGTCTATTGTTCCTTGGCCATTTTGTTTAAAGATGAGAGGGAAATAAGCTTGGACACAGCCACACATTATTTTGTGTTAAGTATTTTAACCCTCTCACTCTCAAAAGAATGTACTGTTTACTGTCCACAAAATACATAATAATATAAATGCCTTGTCAGAAAGGGGTACTCTGGTTCATAAGTATTGTAAGCGGACTGTATAGTGCTTTTCTAGTCTTAACGACCACTCAGACACGTATAGGCACCATTCACACACCGGAGGCCGAGGCTGCCATACACGGTGCAACCTGCTCGTCAGATAACCATCACTCACATTCACACAGCGATGGACTGTCTATAGGACTGCCTAGTTGACTCTAATCAAGTAGATGGCATGTAACCAGTGTGTTCACACTTCACAAAAACTACACAAACACACTAACCCACACAGTGGGGGCAAATGCACATATACTTTAGTAATCTTAGCAGTTATTTGTTTTTTTAAATGTCCATGTAAGCAGGAAACCCTGGTTAGTTGTTCTGGGTAAGGGATTACAGATTAGGCACATGTCAACAGAGAGCAGGCAGCAGCAGCAGCAGCACACTGCCAGCCAGCATGTCTGCAGCGATAAAGACACTGTGTTTGTGTTGAACCTGAAGGAATACAACACTTTCTATTCTATTTGTATTGAGATTCTTTGGAGAAATATACTGTTATACATCATCATATTTGTATTGAGACAGGCAGGAACTCTGAGCAGACTTGAAAATGTCTGTAGAGTGCTGGAGGGTTGAATGCAGCTGTTAGTGACCCTGAAAGGTTTTCTGGGACATGGAGCCATGGCATCGTTTGAAGACTTTGATGTTGATTTTTGCGGCTGCCTTATCAAGGTCCATTTTGTTAAAAATGTTATTTTGCGTGCAGGCCTTTGGGCAAAACTAATATGAACCTGGATCTTATATATCCAGGTTCATATATTTGCTAAATATATTTAGCAAAGTTAGCAGTAGGGCAAGGATCAACAGGTCAAAGTTCATTTTTGACAAAAACAATCATCATCATACCTTGAGGTGAGCTTGTTTTGTCAAGGCAAAGGTTAGGAAAAGAGCCGTGGTTAAAAGATATTGACCCCACTGTCACCAACCCCCAGAGTACCTACCTGGACTCATCTACTGTTCAAATGTGCCCCGTGATTAGTCAGTGTGAGGAAAGCTGCTCAGAGTAAAATGTTACATGTCACAGTGTAAGTTTTATCTTCCTTTTATCAGCACGTGTTTTGGTCCGTGCTCCTAATTAAAGAACTAGCAGTCAACAGCAGATAGCAATGTTCCTCTCACAGGGCAGAGACCCACACTACCATGAAGAACAGAACATGTTTGAAAATGTCTAATCATGGAAAAGATCAAGGGTCAATCCCAGTACTACTACCCACACTACATACACATGGTGGAACATGTCATCAAGGAATTGTCATGTTTTATTAAGTGTGAATATAATATTGCTCAGATGGCATTATTTATAATGTACATACAAAACACATACAAACAACTTATAATGAACCTTTAATGACAAATATGACAATAATGCTTAGTAGCAGTACAAGCTTTATTCACACACACTTCTGGTACATGGTAACATATGTTAGTTCACCAAGTTCCCATGATGACAGTGACAGCTCCTCTACTTTAAATATAGTAAATGTAGTTTTGTGTGTGTGTGTGTGTGTGTGTGTGTGTGTGTGTGTGTGTGAGCAGAGGTCGGCCATTTGGCAGAAAGATCATTCTTTCTTGCAGGACTAGATCTACGACCTTTTCATGATTCTGTTTCATGTTGGTTTGAAAGACTATTTCCAAGTTACTGTACAGTACAACTAAACTAGTTTCCCTATTTAATAAAGAACAGCCCTACAAGGTAACGACACACCACACCAAATTCAGTCGCAAATTTAACCCTTCTTTAAGAAGCCTCTTCAAGGGTTCTGTACTCGAAATTCAGACAATTAATATAGCAGCAAACTAATATTAGCTCTGTAAACATATAGTGAAGTAATAAAGTCCCACTTCCTTTCGAGCGTCTTTTATGATAGCCTCAAAATAGCTATTTTTAAAACACTAAGAAGGCTCGACACAACATTAAACTTTGCTCGAAGTATCACCAGGGGCTCTACACCTTAACAAAAGCATTGACAACATTGTTTGTGTAAGGCAAGGCAAGGCAGCTTTATTTGTATAGCACATTTCAATTCAAAGTGTACCCAGAGTTTACCAAAAAGAAAGGTTTTAAACAACTCACTATAGGAGCCACTTCCGCATTGCCCATAGGGGGTTGGACTGTCGGCTTTTTCCGGAGATTGCCGAGGAAAAAAAAAGTGTCAGCCATCTTGAATCCTCGCTTAGCTTCTCAGCACGAGCAGAAACTGTTCATCCCGACGAAAATTTTAGAACAACAATTATGTGCATTCAAACTACCGCACACGCGTACCACCGGGATACATTGGCACACATCGGAGAATATGCAGGACACTTTATTACAGACGCAATACTCAACACACTACGCAAGCTTCACCTGCATGGAGACCAGCGGTGGTGCTCGATGCCTCTGGCCGGTAAAGAGACCTCATCAGCGGGGAGCGTTGAACGAGTGTGCCGGTGGAAAGCTAACGCTAGCCGGCCACCTGTTCCACCAATCCTGCTTGCAAGTGTCCGCTCATTAAACAAACTGGACTACATCCAACTTCAACGAAACTCCCAACGTGAGTTCAGAGACTGCAGTGTTTTTGTTGTTGTGGAAATATTGCTGTACCGGACAATCAGCCTGCTGCTCTGTCACCGGGTAAGACTACTAGTGGAGGTGGGCTGTGTTACCCCGGACTGCCTTTTGCAGAAAATGGGTGATTTGTATCCAACTAACTGCTAACTGCTAACTGCTGGTGGAGTTTGTGACTGTAAAATGCCGACCATTCTACATCCCACGCAAATTTACGGCTGTGTTTATACTCAATGTTTATACCACAGCCCACCAAGAGCTAATGCTAGTAGCTAAGTGTTAGCCTTCTTTCATGGCTTGGTTGAATTCTAATGTAGAATGCAGTCTGTTATTTCTTGTTATACCATGGTCTGGGTAAATACTCGATTCTGATTGGCTGCAGGGTGTCCATTAAAAAGTGATAGAGGACACCTACTAAAGGAGTTCGGTGAAACTGACTGTTTACTGTTCTATATGAATGCGCTACATTAAATCAAAAAGGAAATGTGGATTTATTATTTCCAACTCGTCCTCTGAACACCACAGGATGGCACTAAAACACACAGGCTGCAAGAAGTCAGTTATACTGGCCCTCTGGACTGACTTTGTTTCACAGCGAATAACGTTATCTCACATCCCGTTCACTGTTCAGCTCGCTGCTTCAGGCTGCGCCGCTGCAGCCGACAGTAACGTTACACATCGCGGATCAAATTCTTCGTAAAAGTCGTTATATTGTTTTGGGGACAATGACATGGCTGGATAGCTAGCTTGTCTTGTTGTTCAACATACTGTCAAATTATTTTTACTGATTGCCAACTGTACACAATGTTATTGACTTTGGATCTTGCTAGCATAGCGTTAGCTTTCTGGCTCGTAGCTAAACTGAAGGGTTCTATCAGCTGAGCGGATTATATAAATATCTCCGGTTGCTAAGGGAGGCAAGTCGTATCTAAGGTTCTTCCTAATTCCTGGTGGGGAGAACAACGTTTGCATTGCATAAGAACCTGATGGATGGGAATGATTGTTCCAGGTATTAGTCAAACCGTCCAGGCAATTAACGGAAACGGGAGTTAGTTTTTTTGGTATAAACTTTAGATTTCGATTGTAAAACTAATTAAAATATGAACTAATGTTTTAAAAATATGTTATTTGGCAAGTGACCATGGTATAAGCGGGTTAATGCCCTTCGAGGTGTCCATTGTCAGGTATTAATGGACTTCGGCGGACGGTTCACGCCTCGCCGTCGTCCATTAATACCTGACAATGGACACCTCGTCGGGCATTAACCCTTACATAACAGACCGCTGTTAAGGATAACACACCGTTGCCATGCATAGCAGAGTGTTGCCATGGACACAGTTCTGTTCACTCTGGAGCTATCAATCAATACAATTAAAGAAGTCCGGATAATGTATCAGCTGTGGCAAAAAAGTATATGTTTTAAATATGTAACACCACTTGAGCCACGGTGAAACGTTTTTTCGTGTATATGGTTGAAATGACAATAAAACACACTTGTTGAGTTGATCGCCTCACTGTCTGTCTGTAAAGGGTAGGCGTGGCTTGGGAGTAGACGCTAAAGCAGCGAAGCAAGTGCATTCTGGGATTTGGTGTCTTTCATCCACATGAGCCAAAAACACATTTTCTGGCTTTTCTCGGCCTAGAAGCCGAAAAGATTCACATTTCTACTACATAAGTGACCCAATTTAAATATATATTCATCTTTCCAATGGTGAAATATTCCTTTAAGGTGTAGAGCCCCTGGTGATACTTGGAGCAAAGTTTCATGTTGTGTCGAGCCTTCTTAGTGTTTTAAAAATAGCTATTTTGAGGCTAGCATAAAAGTGCCCCTAGCACTCCCATTCAAAAGGCCATTTGACCGAAAAACGAAAATACGGTAAATCTTAAAAGTGGCAATTCCGTCCTAAATATGCTTTTAAACAAAAGTTTGACTCGGGTACGTTCACAAAAAGACCCTAGGTTGCATTTTGGCGAGAGTAACGCTTTAATATTGTACGTGGCGTTTTCTTTTGCAGGGTGCAACTGTTCCACCAAAACAAGTTCCTTCCTGAGACTGCATCTGGAGCTTAGCATCAACCAAGACCATTGTGATTGGTTTAAAGAAATGCAAACAAAGTGTTGTAATAATTTGGAAGTATTTAAGGAAATAAACAACATAATTTTCCTTTTCAGAGTTCCCTCAGCCAACAAAGCCCTCCGTAGCGTCTGTTTACTTCTCTGCATGAGCAGAATGGAAGACCTCCCCATCTGCGTCATGGCTTCTGTTCACAACTCACTTGTCTTTAAGTATATGTTGTTTTAATTTTTGTGTGCTGATGTTATACGCGTATGGAAATGCTGTTAAAACCTTCTGTATGCTGGATTCCAGTGATCATGGAGAATGTGTCAAAGTCTTCAAATTAAAATAATAGTCTTAAGTTTTTTTACTGTTTATATTCTTTTTGCTGTCTGTATTTCAGTTATGAAGTGTAGTCTTTAATAAACAGCTTTTCCATCCCATCTGTACCTCCTGGTTTTACATCTACATTTCATTTATGTAATTGTGTTAAATGTTATTTAACACACGGAGCAGCTGCAGGGGCTGTGATTGGCCAGACTCCTTTGGCCAATCAGAGCTCCTGCTGCTGCTCTGTGGGTGGGACTTGATTACATCTTTAGGTGGCACCAAGCGACAACTTCCCACACATAGGGAGTGCTTTGTTGTTGCTGGAAACAGTCAGCTGTTCCACAAACTCCCGGGCAGTTCAGAGCTTGTGTTTGGTGTTTTTAAACTTTCTTGTGGCAGCGATAGAGGCAGTGATGTTTCCTGTTTCCTGTACGGGACTCTGGCTCAAAACACACCGACAAGTCTGATCTCTGTTTACATGATTGGCCACCGCAGCATGATGTGGGGTTGCGTTTCTCCAAAAATTGAGTCTGTCTTAATTTTTTGCACCCCGCCACAGCTTAAACACACACAAAATGAATGAAAAGACCTGCATTTTTGCCAGACCCTCTACAGATAATGCAGGTTGTGTGAATGCGGCTTGAGAAGTGAATCCATTGCTGAAGCTCCTTAAAGCTGCATTATCTGTACCTTACAGCAGGGGGCAACTCCACTGGCTCCATAAAGAAGTCTGTTTCTTTCTTTATTTTTAAGAAAATTTTTTGGACATTTTCGGCCTTTATTTTTGACAGGACAGATGAAGACATGAAAGGGGAAAGAGAGGGGGAATGACATGCAGCAAAGGGCCACAGGTCACGGGCCCGCTACATTGAGGAGTAAACCTCTATATATGGCCACCTGCTCTACCAACTGAGCTATCCAGGCACCCAAGAACTCTGTCTCTATAGAAGGCTATAAGAAAATGAGCCTACTTCTCACTTGATGTATTATTTTAGCAAACATTTTCATAATGAGTTTATGGTCTCAATCGCTAGTTTCAAGTCTTCTTCAACACAGCATGATGTTCATTTAGTAAATTATGGTCTCATTTATTTTAAAGTAGCCTAGAGGATAAAGCAGGGGATGCTTTAGGATCTTTTTTTTCAGGACAGAGGCTTAGCAATGCTAACAATGCTATCACTGGACAGGAAAATAGACTTCAACTTGTTTTTGGCTGTTGTCATATCATCCACTCTGCTGAGAAGGTGATTGTCTCTTGTAAGGAAATTCTAAAAAGACGTGTTCGCTTGATTTCTGAGGAGGAAGGAGAGGCCTGGGTCGAATTGAAAGTTAAGCAAAAGGTTTAATGAACAACACGATGAAAATGACATGACAAAAACAAATGATGCACTGCAGCTGACAGCGGACTGAAATGACATGCCTCCTCTTCAGGAATTATATCAATCAGTCCTGAGACATTCTCAGGTTCGGAATTATATTCCTTTGGAATTGTGGGTGTTTCCCTGAATGGAAACTGTCCCAGGTTAAAGACACACCTCTGATTTCAGGTTTACTTTAGGTCACAGACAAAGGTTGTTTATCATGGTAATGCCGATTCTACAGAGATATGCATTTCCTTTGTTCTAACCCAGTCTGGCCCCGCAGGGAGTGGCTCTCCAAAAGTTGTTTAAACAATAAGTCTTCTAGAGCATCTACATTCATGCTAAATAATATGACCTAATCAATTCTTTAGAAGCTTGAGAAGGTGTGAGCCAGACAAATGCTGATTAGGCTTAATCAGTATTGAAACATTCCTTCACTCAGTCACACAACAGTTTACATTTTTAATTTACATTTTTTACCTAAAAGTATATTGTACTAAAACATAAGCATGGTTTTAACTTTTTTATCTTCAACACTCTCCAGGACCTGTACACCTCCAGGATGCTGAGGCAGGCAGGAAAGATTGTAGCCGATCCCTCTCACCCCGGATACACACTGTTCTTACTGATTCTGTCCATGTTTTCATCTTAAACTTTGACCCTCTCACTGTGTGTCTTGTTCTTCCAACCAAGCTAGCTAGCTACCGCTAGGGTTATCTGGTAACTTAAGGGAAAGTTTACAGATTTTCTCTTCTGCTGTACATGCTGATGAATGTGTCCAGTACCCGGAGGTCTGCGTTTATCCGCCGGTAAATCTCCGCTGGATGACTCTCCTCATAAGGGTTGAAAATAAGCAACTTTCCCTTTTAGCATTTAGCTTAGCGCAGCTCCATTGAAACCAAACGCAACAGTGGCTTGGCCACCCCAGCTCCATCCTCTCGTCCAAACATGTTCAATTCTGGCTCCAAAATACCAAGATGGCCAAAATGCAATGTCTCCCAATCCACAAACCACTGGGTGACATCACTGATGCTGCCTCTACTTTGGTAGGCTATGGGTGACACAAACACGTTCTTAGATAGCTCTTTAAAAAAATGACACTTCAGTACACTGAGCTGTATGATAGAGACACAGGTATGTGGAATAACAAGTACAATTCCATTGACTACAATCATGACTATGTACCCAATTTGTATAATTTGATATTATTTTTGTTACTTTTAAAGCTGATTTAATTCATCAGTTTATGGTAGTTTTTTTTTTTAGATGTATCGATTCATTGATGATTACACTTTAACATGGAAATAGTCTAATACTCCCATTGTACAATCCAGCACTGGGTTGCACCAGCTGTGTGTACGTTCAAACTTGGACTAGTTTTAATGTTGGCCTGACGAGGACGCCCTCAGAGGACAAGGAGCAAAGGACCTGGAGCAGAGGTCGCTCAAGACGCCGTCATCACCGAAGCAAGCAGCCATCTTCAAACACTAACAAAACAGCGGCTGGGTGAGTCAGTTTAACTAAGCACAACCCCTCTAGAAGTAGGAAAGACATACACTCATCCAGGTCAGTTTAGGTCTCACGTTAAATGCAACATGCAGGGAAAGGAGACAATACCATTAATGAGCTAGGTTAGCCTTTAGTAGCTATGTGTCTTTGTTATACGAGCCCAGCTTAGCTTTAGCCTTGTAGCAATTATTAATATAATAATGATGATAATAATAAACACTGCATCAAGAATTGTGCTTTTTACGGATTGGATTCCTGACAATATTCTGGTTAGTTGACTTTACGCCAACTTTGTAACTAAGATGCACCTCACATCTCTGTGGTGCAACCAAACATTGATACAGCTTTAGTGTCAAACTAGCTGATTTTAATGTTCATCGTACATCGTTTAGTGTGGACTTTACCTTAAAAGAGAACTTACTGTACAAATGCTGCTTCAAAAAATATATACAGTTTTTTTCGATTGCTAAACGACAGTGGGCACAACTGGAGTCACATGTGCAAAACTCTAACAGTTGTGGACCAATCTCTAGTTTGTTTCTCATTGCTTGAAAACAGTTTTCAAAACTCTACACACTTATCCCATGCCTTTAACCACAACGTGCACAACACTGTAGATTTACAGCACGTTGTTCAAATGCTAACACACTGCTGTCAAAACTGTTAACCACACATTCAAAACAGAATAGATTTCAGTCTGGTGCCTCTCAAACACTGCCGATTGGAATTTTAGTTGAAAGCCTAAGCAGGTGTCTTGTTTTAGACTAGTTAGTGAACATATATGGTATTTATACAGAGAAAGATCAGAAAGCCTTTTTTGTATACAAACACCAAATAAGAATGAAACAATTCTACACTGTAACGTTTGAGAGAAACAGGTAAAAGAGCAAAGATACCAATATGTCCAGGTAAGATGTCTGAGGTTATGTACACAGCTATAAAAAAAAATTTAATGAGAAAAACATTATATCTTTACAATAGTAAAACTGCGTTCTTACTGTTTTTCAGAAAGTAATGGAGGTGAAAGCAGTGGAAACACCACATTCATTTGTTATTTAGAGATGATGCAGACATCCAATGTGATGAAGAAAACTTGCCACATGATGCTGGAGAGAGGCAGGATTAGTCACACTATTCTTTGTTACTGTTATGTACCCTTAGTTTTTTTCCCCAGTAATTCCATAAATTACTAGCGACAAAATACTATATTGAAGAAAACTGCAGTGTAAAGTCACTCAAATTGTTCAAACTGTAAAGATGAGAAAGTTTGTAATTTCTGTATTGGGTTTTGATCATGGTGTTTTTACTCTCAGTGTGTTCTGAGTGACAGTGTGTGTTATCTCAGTGAGGATTGTTCTGAGTGTTTGGCTGCACTGAGCCTGTTTTGAGACACGTGTTAAGAGTTGTGTTGCTTTGAATGAGTTTTGCAGGTGATGTGAACTGTTTAGCTCAGGTGACTGGTGGTAGTGCAGACTGTAGTTTGAGTTTTGCACATGGGACTCCAGTCGTGCCCACTATCGTTTAGCAATCGAAAAAAACTGTAAGAAAGCTTTATGTATGATCAAATTCAAGCAATTCTGAGCCGTGATGTCTGCACAAGGCAGGTCTATGAAAGAAGTTTCATCACAGAAGTTTACACCATGACTGTTTATTTGACATGTTTAATAATATGTTCTATTTCTCGTAGACTGGTAAGAATTCTTCGGGTACTGTCAAGCAGTTATGGTTGCCTAAGCGCTGTGTGGTGTAGCTCAATCCTTGCCTCTAGGGCTGGGGTGGCTCCAAAGACGAGGCCATGAGCAAATGGGGTGGAGAGCTGGGTCCGATCCACGGCAGTGATGGAAGTGATGGAAGGCATGCAAGTGGTGCTTGGAACCGAATGGGGGCCTATGATGGCCATCGCCTGCATGATGGTGGTCACCGTGGCCACCGCCTACACGGGGAGGATGGCCATCGCCCCCATGGTGAGGAGGGCCACAGGGACGGAATCGATGGCCATCACCTCCGTGGGGAGGGGGGCCTTGGCCAACATGGGGAGGATCGCCTCCGCCACCAAGGGGAGGCAATATGCATCCAAGGGGAGGTCTGCCACCGCCTGCATGGGGAGGTTGGCCATCGCCACCATGGTGAGGAGGGCCACAGGGACGGGATGGATGGCCATCGCCTCCAGTGGGAGGGGGGCCATGGCCAACATGGGGAGGATTGCCATCGCCACCAAGGGGAGGCAATATGCATCCAAGGGGAGGTCTGCCACCGCCTGCATGGGGAGGATGGCCACCCACATGATGCCTGCATACGGGCTCTTGCTCACCAGGGCCAAGGGCAGTCGTGTTCTGTTCAGAACAGAGACAACAGAGTTAGTTGAAGTGTATTTCTTCATAGTATATCTGCATATAACATAGAGCTGGGCAATATATTGATATTATATCGATATTGTGATATGAGACTAGATATGTCAGTGTTGTCTTTTCCTGGTTTTAAAGGCTGCATTACAGTAAAGTGATTTTTCTGAACTCACCAGACTGTTGTAACGGTTCTATTATTTGCCTTTAACCACTTAGTCATGATATCCACATTACTGATGATTATTTATCAAAAATCTCATTTTGTAAATATTTTGTGAAAGCACCAATAGTCAATCATTGCGGTATCGATATCGAGGTATTTGGTCAAAAATATCATGATATTTTATTTTCTCCATATCGCCCAGCCCTAATATAACTGCACATTTTGAAAATATGGGTACAGGACTAATGAACAATGTAAAGTATAGCAAGACATAGATTACGTGAACGCATATGATTAGGATGTGGACTCACCGATGGGGGATAGAATTCACACTCGACTGACTGGAGGCCGGTGGCATTCAAGTAAGTTGACTTGCAGAAAGCATGATGCTTTGAAGAGAGGAGAGAGAGAAACTGATGAACTCAACATCACACTCAGTCATATTGTTACCTGTCCTTCAAAACAATGGACTACCTAGCTCTGATCCTGGACTCATACTACTGTACAGATCAGTCAGACTTTGTAACGATAAATAACATGATGAATGTTAAGTAAGAAAAAACATGATTGTCAATGTTTATTTGTGAAATTATGAATAGTACTTTGACAAAAACAACTCAACTCAAGGTCCACATTCTAGCTTTTTCCAGAGATTTCAATCAAACATCATGATCTACTTCAACAGCTGATGGAGAGTTCACATGACGAAAGTATAGGTGACATGATAGTGTTTGGAGATGGTCACCTCTGTCTCTGTTCAGAGATGGTCTCTGGTATCACATGTGAAAGTTCTGATCTTTCTCCGGCCGTCACGCACACAGCTCCGCAAGTCAGTGCATTTGATTTCAACATGTTCGGCTTGGAAGACTGGCCGAGCAGCTTCGCCTCTACCAACATCTGTATGATTCTTCATTTACAGATCTCAGAGAGTCAAACAGCCTCAAATAAGTGGTCCGAGAGCATTTTTGCTTCGTGTGGAAAAACATGAGCTATCGTTTTGTCAAAGCTAACTCATCAAATCTCTCCATGAAAGTAAAGCTCAACTTAGATATCATAGTCTCTTTTAAATTCAGTAAATAACATGTCAAAATGTGGCTGTGAATTTTTCCGAAGCTTTTGTGTGTGTGTGTGTGTGTGTGTGTGTGTGTGTGTGTGTGTGTGTGTGTGTGTGTGTGTGTGTGTGTGTGTGTGTGTGTGTGTGTGTGTGTGTCAGAGATGTTCACAAGTAATTTTTTGGAAGTCCAATTCAAGTCTCAAGTTTTTGAGCTTGAGTCCAAGTCAAGTCTCAAGTCTTTGAGGGGCAAGTTCAAGTCAAGTCTCAAGTCTTTTGCCACGTGTCCATTCAAGTCTCAAGTCTCTGGCCATCTGGCCATCTGATCTGTCCCTAACACTGTATTATTAAATCTTATGAATTCAAAGCATGTCCTGTAGCTACCATCCCAACACGGTCTCACGGCAGTTCATGAAATGGTCACGTTATTTTTAATCTATTGATACGTGTTCACGGGGAAGTTTTTGTCGTTTTTTTTTGTGGTGGTCAGCACGAAATGGTCTATACGGAGATTAACGGGGAAAGCAAACTCCACACCCCGGGGGAGGACGCCTCACACACTGGGAGACGGCCGCGGGTGACGCGCGAAAATAACGGGATGGCAGAGGTTGGGTTTAGGAAAAGACGCTTCACATGCCACGACACGGCCGCGGGGGCCGCGCAACATTTTGGTATCTGCACCAGCGAATACATGTTTGTCTGTGTTACTAACTGGCTGTTTCATGTAACATCTGCATTGAAAGTTAATACACCAACCATGGTGCAAACATGTGAGAACTTATACTTGTAACATCATATGGATACAACTATAAAGATACAATTTGCCTGTTCCCAGCATTAGCACACTTTGCGATGGTTAGCTTGTTACCTGTGACGATATCTGCTAAATGTAACGTCTCTTTCACATTAGCAAGTGACTGACCTATCTGGGTGCGTTTTGAGATGCCTGATGAAGTTCGACGTTGTTGATCCGGTGCCACACACCTTGCATGTAGCTGTTGGCTTACTGCCACTGTGTACTAAGTTATTGAAAGCAAAACTAATGACAAAAGGCACAACTCCGGGAGGACTTGGTGTCGCCATCGTCAATGCATTTATGTGAGTGCGCGCACATATAGGCATAGCGCATGCATTACGTTGCACATTATGGCAAAGGGCAGGGGACATGCAGCTCCTCATACGTTTCCCCAATGTATATGCGCCAATAAAAGAAAATATAAATACATGAATGAATTTAGATTTAAAAAGCAATAATTGCATGAAAACAGGTTGTTGACGAGTCTCTAAGCTCAAGTCCGAGACAAGTCTGAAGTCTTTTGGGTCGAGTCGCAAGTAAAGTCTGAAGTCAGCTGTTTGTGCGACTTAAGTGCGACTTGAGTCTGAGTCTCAGACTTGAGTCCCCATCTCTGGTGTGTGTGTGTGTGTGTATGTGTGTTGTACTTACAGCTCTGTCGGGGCAGAGGGGTTTGCATGCCTCAATACTGATTCTGCTTCCCATTGGACACTGAGTTTCCACAAGGGCAAACTCAGCATAGTAGTCCTTCCCAGACTGAGCCAGAATGAGAAAGAGAAGGTGAGACGCGAGATTACAGACATTACTAAGCAGCATTAATTCACAAACATATATACAAACTAGGGCTGTCAACGCACATCACAGCCCATGACTGTGATTAACTTGATTACATTTTTTTTTCTTTCTTGATTGACAGCCCTAATACAAACATTTATTTGGTTATGTTTAGGCTGCTAGAACCCGTCTCTCTGTCATATAATGACACAAAAAAGAAGAGTGTGTGTGTGTGTTTGTGTGTGTGTGTGTGTGTGTGTGTGTGTGTGTGTGAGAGAGAGATTCTCTCTACCCCAAGTCTGATCCGTCCCACTTCCTTCAGGATGTAGTGGTGCTTGTTGGTGGCGTTCTGGTTGAACTTGCTCTCAGCTTCATTAACAGACTTGAGACCTTCAGTGCTGTTCAGTGGGACCAGCACGGGAACATCCACGTCGGTTTTTACTACACACACACACACACACACACACACACACACACACACACACACACACACACACACACACACACACACACAGTTCTTGTTATGACAGAGCCTGCTAGTTTTAGTGATTATTATTTACATCATGACATCCCTGTACAGAACATTGCTCTCACTGTACACAAGATCATATATATAATATATATATATATATATATATATATATATATATATATATATATATATATGCAGCCAGGTATGGTTTAAGACACTGCAAACAAGCTTTCTTCCCCCAGGAGTAGGGCGGGCTGTAGAGTAAATATTAGTTTGATAGACTCATGTTGTCAGCTCAACAAAAAGATCAGATTGATTCTATAAACCTCCATCTAACAAAACATCCAAGTATGTCATTGGCTGCTTCAAACACATTTTTGACCATGCCTGATGAAGATCTCTGTTAGACCGAGGTGTTGCTCTATCAAGTTAAATTGGCTGGGAGGGAGCTGTCAGCCCAGTGCTCAGATTTTTGGTAGGACCTCTGCTGCAGTCATATCACACTTTGTCTGCAGTCCTCCCCAGGCCATCAGTAAAGTAGTAAAGCAGTAACCATATGCCATAGCCTAACCTTAACCATACTACAGATGCCAGGTGCAGATATCGTAGAAATGAATGACTATAAAAAAGGTACACTGGATTATGACAAAAAGAAAAACTCCATCCAAGGTCCAGGGTTTAAAAGTTATTAAAGTCTGATACATGACAGAGAAGCCCACCTTGTCGCGTGTCACACTCATACTTGGTGACGTTGGCGTCATTATTTTTAACGCTCATCTTTACGGTGCAGTTAGCCGTCACCGCCTACAGAGAAACAGAGACAGACAACATTTCACTGTAGATACCTCACTTCTTCTCCATTACAGACAAGATGTCAAAATCAGTTTGTCCACCATCTGGCTGTAGATGAATGTGACACAGGGCTGATAGAGACAGAGCACATCACGTCATACTCTCAACACCATGCCCCGGGGGGGGACAACTCTCCGCTTGCCATTGACTTGTATTGCATGAAGGTTTCCTGTGGTGGGATGCAATACGTGAGGAATCAGCAGGGACAATGGGGAGACTGGGGGATCCTGACACTAATCTAACGTTATGTCCGACGTTATGTTTGCAGCAAGCATGTTCTTACCAAGTCAAATATCCCAATGTCAGTTTTAGGCTAACTATACTGTATGTCTGTAAGTTAAACTACAACACGTAAAGGTGGACATATCGTAAGCTTAGTGTCTCCCCATTCTCTCTGTTGATTCCTCACGTCTGTATCCACTGTTGTCTTCATAAAAGCTCAGTTTGATCATGTCAGCAGCGTATAACAACTTAAGTAATGGGCTCTGACTGTATAAAAGAAATGGATTAAGCAAACGTTTGCTTAGCATTTACCCGCTCAGCCTCTCCACGGATCTGACAGTCCTCAAAGTGTTTGGGGTTGACGACGTGGCACACCGTCTCCTGAAGGTTCAACTGCAGCTCAAGGTTACAGCCGTCGTCCACCTGCAAACAACAGAGTCAGAGCGTAATCACATTTATTGAGGCGTTATGATTAGCCTGTTTTAATTTCCCCACACCTCACTGCTGCAAGCATCTGTCCTGTCAAGAAAAACATATGTTTTTTCTGCCAGATTTACGACCAGATAATAAAATGAGGCATCTGGAAATGACTTTATTACATTTAAATGCTGACAATTGTTTACTGAAAAGAAGCCTGTATTAGCAGTAAAGCCTGACTGCATTGCTATGTCCGATTGCCTTTGTGTTTATTCAAATGTAATATGCTTTTTGTACACTGGGTGGCAGTCACCTGTAACGGGACTGCTTTTCTACAGGAAGGTTGCTGCGGCCAGGTGTGTTGCGTGCTGCAACATGGCAGCCACCGAAGCGCAGCAACCCGTTGAAGCCTAATGCCGCTGTCGCTGCTACGTCACCCGGATCGTTGGTCCGATTGGTTGAAGGACTATCCAATTGCGTACAGAGTCATTTGAACTATGCCCGTTGATCACGCCTCTTGTGCAGTAGAAAATACAGAGCAGACTCCCCAGACTAATGTTCAATCTTAAAAGATTGAGCTTGGTCTGGTGATAGCCAGACTAGGCGTCTGCAGGTAGCAGTGACTAAAATAGGGATGGCAATATCCAGTCAATTTACCAAAAGACCCCCCTCACCAAATATTGTATACATCTCCTCTACAACACCATGGACGACGAGAGATTCGTATATGAAGACAACGCCAGAAAAGAGAAGGCACGGAGTTTAACTGTAGGAGTGCTTGGACTGGAAGATAGATACTAGCTTAATAAAGACCTGATTGTTCTGTAAAGTGCTTGTAGAGACAATATAATCTGCAAGTCGGTTAGCAAGACGCTCCGCTTCTGAGATGCTCCCGGGGTGGTATGGTGTGTGGTGGACGGAACAAAACCGGTACGCAGCATAGACGCGCCTGGTGGGAAATCATGGTTACAGGTATTAACTAATAAAGCTGCTTTGCAGACAGTGGCCACTAGATGTCGCTGTACAACATGATTGTGTCGAATCAAAGAGTCAACTCGGGACACGAGCATTATTGTCTCCTCTTAAACTGTTGATAAAATTACAACTTGGGAAAATCTGCATTTGTGTGCATGGCAGGATAACTGCCTAAACGCCCTGCTTAAAACACATCGGTGTTCATCACTGATGAACCTGGTTTTATCTCTGATTAACGGCACTTTTGCTACATGTTTGTTCGAATTCCTTAGAATTTACCTTTATTTCAAATTTGCTGAAATAACTTTTGCTTTGTCTCAGCGTGCAGTCCAGGCTGTGCATATACACAGGGGACAAACAGTAAAAAACTAAATAAGACAAACACAGAGATATGACTTGTTTTCTGGTTGCTGTTTTTTGATTACCCATTTCAGTTATATATTTGCTATATATTAGACTATTTTTATTAAATATTATACTACGTTCATACTGTACTATATTTAATTTGACATTTTCCATATCATTCACACAAACAGATATTTCCCTGTGAGCTGTATTTTAAGAATATGAATGAAGTCTTCCAAAATAGAAATACTCAGTTGGACTAAAATAACAAAAAATTTGCCGGTGCAACACAGATGTCTTATTACTTAATGGTTTTATTTCTTAAGGTGCATAACAGTGACTAACGTTTTGATGTAAGGTTACATCTTCATCAGAGTCCTTGGACCTAGGACCTGATGAAGATGTAACCTAAGAAAACAGTGCTCAGTCACTGCTCTTTTCTGGTTCCCATACCTTTTCCACTTTGTTGCCTTGGATCTCTTGGAGTCTGAACTTGTAGCCGTGGCGATGGTTCTCGTTGATGCGATGCATAGCCAGCCGTGCAGCCGCAGCTCCACTCTCCGCGGTGCATGTCACCAGCTGCAGAGCCGGAGCAGCGCTGACCAGCAGCATGGCCGAGGACAGCAGCGCCACGATGTGAAAGCCCTTCATGGTGCAGAATAGAGAGGTAGAAGATGGGGACAGGGTTATATAGACCTGGATAAAGGATAAATGTGATAAGAGACTGAAGAGGCGTAGCATGAGGACAGAACCACAGAGCTGCCAGAGTAAAGAACAAACAGAGACTTTAACCAGAGCAGTGCATCTGATTTTCCACTGAAACTCCGTCTTTTTATCCTGTCAACCTTTTTCTGATGCTATAAAAACAGCAAGCTTAATTAAAGGAAATGTCAGCTTCATCCCAGCTTCATTTCATGAACATGGTCTACATAAGAGCACCATTACAATGAATGAGTCATTTTGGCTCGGACATGATGGGACAAGATTGTAAGATTTAAACAAATTGAAAAAATTTAAGATATTTTAATTTGTTTAAAATCCGCGGCAAATTCTACGGAAGTCTCCGTCCGCCCTGCTCGTGTCCAAACATGGGCAGGTACCAACATTTAAAGTGACTTCTTTTACAAAAGGCTTTATAGTTCAACAAATAAATCTATAATAACTCATAGACTACATTCTAATCTAACAAATCTATTAATCTTAGAAACTTTCTAAGCCATTTCTTTTGTGTTGTTCTCTATAGACTATAGAAGTGTGAAGCTACGTCCCATTATTCCAAGGCCCATGCATGACAGGGTTCCTGGTATAGATTTTATATCTTGTAAGGGTCTCTATTACGTCCTTAACCATCCTGACTGCCTTCAAGTTGCAGCTTCATTATCAAATCGTATTAACCCTTCTGTCGTCTTTAATCCTTGAGAGAGATTATCTATTGATTGATGGAATAGCTGACAGTATAACGCCTTTGCATCTTGAGCAAAGTCACACTTGGCCATTGGCTGCATCCTTTGGTTTTATTCAGAATAGATGCAAGTAATAGCTGCATGTTTTTCACTTCACCTTTTCAGATTTTAACAACAAAGTTCTTTCAGGCTGGAGGCAATTCCAAGTGCAACTCCCAATACACTTTTGTTTGCAGAGTAAAGTTGAAGCTCAAACCGAACTGTGGACACCCAGCACTTTGTTCAAATGCTAACATGCTGCTGGCAAAACGGTTTACCCTTGTGTCGTCTTTAAAGATATAAATGATGCTTGTGTATCAATAGATGATCGCTCTGTGCACAGCTGGAAGTCCCTCGTCTAGATCTGAAGCAGGAACAATCTAGCAATACAAGCTCAACTATTCCAGCTTCTCTTCAACAAACCAAAGTGTACCCCAAAATGACTTACAGAAGGACCCTGAACCACTTAATATGCAACTCCACTCTATCCTACTATGTATTGACTTAGTCTAGGCTACGTCTACATCAGAGACAGACATAGGCACCCACGGAAAATACCAAGCACCCACTGAGCACCCACGTGTGCCAGACTGCCAGTAGGCTACATTCATTTAAAATTAAACATTGCAATTGGTGCTAAGTGGAGCGTCTGTCATATTGTGATTGGTTATGTCGCTGTCAGTCCCCTGCTCCATATCCTATCCACCAATCACAGCGTCTCTTGGATGAAAACGCCTCCATTCCCCCAAAGTGCGTGCATGTGCGTTAGGTAATCAGAGTGAGAATGAAATGGACAGATTTGTTATTAAAAAAGAAAAAACCTAATGATTCAAGTGCATCAACGAAATCCACCACCAGTGCAGAGATTTCTTAATTTCCCACGAAGCTAATCCCGATTGATACCCCAGAATCGGTTAGGCCGTACTGCGCGCTAGATATGGTGCACCGCGAGTGGCCGGTCGTGGTGCTCCGTCAGGTCAGCGGTAGTTGGTGGTCTAGTTACCCCAGAATAGGTGATTGTGCGCTAGATACAGAGCACCGCGAGCGACCGGTCGTGGTGCTCCGTCAGGTCAGCGGTAGTTGGTGGTCAGTTAAACTTTCAGTTAGACTTTACAGCTTTATTATCGAGTTAATAGCGTGTTTGTATCGGCAGCTGTCCGTTTCCTCCATCCATCCATCCATCTTCGTCCGCTTATCCGGTGTCGGGTCGCGGGGGGAGCAGCTCCAGCAGGGGACCCCAAACTTCCCTTTCCCGAGCAACATTAACCAGCTCCGACTGGGGGATCCCGAGGCGTTCCCAGGCCAGGTTGGAGATATAATCCCTCCACCTAGTCCTGGGTCTTCCCCGAGGCCTCCTCCCAGCTGGACGTGCCTGGAACACCTCCCTAGGGAAGCCAGGGGCATCCTTACCAGATGCCCGAACCACCTCAACTGGCTCCTTTCCGCACGCAGAGCAGCGGCTCTACCGAGCTCCTCACGGATGACTGAGCTTCTCACTATCTCTAAGGGAGACGGCCAGCCACCCTCCTGAGGAAACCCATTTCGGCCGCTGTACCCTGGATCTCGTTCTTTCGGTCATGACCCAGCCTTCATGACCATAGGTGAGGGTAGGAACGAAAACTGACCGGTAGATCGAGAGCTTTGCCTTCTGGCTCAGCTCTCTTTCGTCACAACGGTGCGATAGATGGAATGTAATACCGCCCGCTCGCCCAATTTCTCCGACCAATCTCCGCTCCATTGTCCCTCACTCGCGAACAAAACCCCAAGGTACTTGAACTCCTTCACTTGGGGTAAGGACTCATTCCCTACCCGGAGAAGGTATTCCATCGGTTTCCTGCTGAGAACCATGGCCTCCGATTTAGAGGTGCTGATCCTCATCCCAACCGCTTCACACTCGGCTGCGAAACGATCCAGTGAGTGCTGAAGGTTACAGGCCGATGATGCCATCAGGACCACATCATCTGCATGAGATCCCCAGCCCACCGAACTGCAACCCCTCCCCACCCCGACTACGCCTCGATATCCTGTCCATAAATATTACAAACAGGATTGGTGACAAAGCGCAGCCCTGGCGGAGGCCAACCCTCACCTGAAACGAGTCCGACTTACTGCCGAGAACCCGGACACAGCTCTCACTTTGGTCGTACAGATTGGATGGCCCTGAGTAGAGACCCCCTCACCCCATACTCCCGCAGCACCTCCCACAGTATCTCCCGGGGGACCCGGTCATACGCCTTCTCCAAATCCACAAAACACATGTAGACCGGTTGGGCATACTCCCAGGCCCCCTCCAGGATCCTTGCGAGAGTGAAGAGCTGGTCCGTTGTTCCACGACCAGGACGGAATCCGCATTGTTCCTCCTCAACCTGAGGTTCGACTATCGGCCGAACCCTCCTTTCCAGCACCTTGGAGTAGACTTTACCAGGGAGGCTGAGAAGTGTGATACCCCTGTAATTGGCACACACCCTCTGGTCTCCCTTTTTAAAAAGGGGAACCACCACCCCAGTCTGCCACTCCTTTGGCACTGTTCCAGACTTCCACGCAATGTTGAAGAGACGTGTCAACCAGGACAGCCCCTCCACACCCAGAGCCTTGAGCATTTCTGGACGGATCTCATCAATCCCCGGGGCTTTGCCACTGTGGAGTTGTTTGACTACATCAGTGACTTCCGCCCGGGAAATCAACGACAATCCCCCGTCATCCTCCAGCTCTGCCTCTAACATAGAGGGCGTATTAGGCGGATTCAGGAGTTCCTCAAAATGCTCCTTCCACCGCCCTATTACCTCCTCAGTTGAGGTCAACAGTGTCCCATCCTTACTGTACACAGCTTGGATGGTTCCCTGCTTCCCCCTCCTGAGGTGGCGAACAGTTTTCCAGAAGCACTTTGGTGCCGACCGAAAGTCCTTCTCCATGTCTTCTCCAAACTTCTCCCACACCCGCTGCTTTGCCTCTTTCACGGCAGAGGCTGAAGCCCTTCGGGCCCTTCATTACCCTGCAACTGCCTCCGGAGTCCTCTGGGATAACATATCCCGGAAAGACTCCTTCTTCAGTCGGACGGATTCCCTGACCACCGGTGTCCACCACGGTGTTCGTGGGTTACCGCCCCTTGAGGCACCTAAGACCCTAAGACCACAGCTCCTCGCCGCAGCTTCAGCAATGGAAACTTTGAACATTGTCCACTCGGGTTCAATGCCCCCAGCCTCCACAGGGATGCGAAAGCTCCGCCCGAGAGTGCGAGTTGAAAGTCCGTTGGACAGGGGCCTCCTCAGACGTTCCCAATTTACCCGCACTACACGTTTGGGCTTACCAGGTCTGTCCAGAGTCTTCCCCACCCCTGACCCAACTCACCACCAGATGGTGATCGGTTGACAGCTCTGCCCCTCTCTTCACCCGAGTGTCCAAAACATACGGCCTCAGATCAGATAAAGAACTTTATAAAATCGATCATTGACCCGCGCCTAGGGTGCTCTGGTACCAGGTACACTTATGAGCATCCCTATGTTCGAACATGGTGTTCGTTATAGACAATCCATGACTAGCACAGAAGTCCAACAACAAACAACCACTCTGGTTTAGATCAGGGAGGCCGTTCCTCCCAATCGCACTCTCCAGGTGTCTCCATCATTGCCGATGCGTTGAAGTCCCCCAGCAGAACAATGGAGTCCCCCACTGGCCCCATGCAGGACTCCACCAAGGTCTCCAAGAAGGCCGAATACTCCGAACTCCTGTTTGGTGCATATGCACAAACAACAGTCAGAGTTTTTCCCCCCACAACCCGCAGGCGTAGGGAGGCGACCCTCCGTCCACCCGGGTAAACTCAAACGTAAGCGGCGCTCAGCCCGGGGCTTGTTAGTATCCCCCACCACACCGCCCGGCGCACACCCTGAGCAACTCCAGAGAAGAAAAGAGTCCAACCCCTATCGCAGGAGTATCGGTTCCAGAACCGAGACTGTGCGTAGAGGTAAGCCCCACCAGATCTAACCGGTAGCGCTCCACCTCCCGCACCAGTTCCGGCTCCTTCCCCCACAGAGAGGTGACGTTCCACGTCCCCAGAGCCAGCGTCTGTTGCCCGGGTCTGGTCCGTCGAGGCCCCTGACCTTCACTGCCACCCATGTGGCAGCGCACCCGACCCCAGCGGTTCCTCCCACAGGTGGTGGGCCCATGGGCTGGAGAGATGGGAGCCACGTAGCTTGTTCGGGCTGTGCCCGGCCGGGCTCCGTGGCAAACCCGGCCACCAGGCGCGCGCGCCGAGCCCGGCCGTCTGGGCCTGGCTCCAGACGGGGGCCCCGGGCTTCCTCCGGGCAGGGTCACTCCATTTCTACCTTGTTTTTCCATTGGGGTTTTGAACCATTCTTTGTCTGGCCCCTCACCTGAGACCACTTTGCCTTGGGAGACCCTACCAGGAGCACAAAGCTCCAGACAACACAGCCCTCAGGTTCACAGAGACACACAAACCTCTCCACCACGATAAGGTGATGGTTCACGGAGAGGCCCGTTTCCTAAGGTCCTGAAATGCAAACATTTTTTGACTACTTTTTTTGCCATCTAAATCGGCGCCTATGGAGAAAGACATTGTGCTTCTATATTTACCTGACAAAGAACATTGCAGAATCAGAATGTAATCACAAAATATCACAATGAAAATGTGGAGTAATCAGACATTAGTGTCATGGACTCATGGCAATGCGCTACCCACTCTGACCGTTATGAGAGCTAAACAGCACATATCTGCGATCATCAACCACCAGAACCGGACTGCGTGCGCGCGCGTGTGTGTGTGTTGTCGGATCATTAAGGAATTTAACATTTCAGCAGAGGTGTTCATTTCCATACAGGTTTAGTGGCTTGACGGTTAACAGCTCACAGCAATTTAATACAATAGCAGGAAAAGAGTCAGAGGCGCTGATGTGCAGGTTACCTTCCCCCCCAAACACGGACACACATACAGATACGTCTCACTTTATAAGATAGATAGCCTGCCTATAAGTGACATCACGCTCTGTCTGCACTTGTTGTAGGCCTAGCTGGTTGTGCCTTGCATGTGTGGGATTCTGAAACGTCCTTTTGTCAGATAAACATCACTCACATTCACACAGCGATGGAGCAGCACAGGAGCCTGAGATATGGGTCCAGGTCTATAGGACTGCCTAGTTGACTCTAATCAAGTAGTTGGCATGTAACCAGTGTGTTCACACTACACAAAAACTACACAAACACACACTAACCCACACAGTGGGGGCACATGCATATATACTTTAGTAATATTAGCTGTTATTTGTTTTTTTAAATGTCCATGTAAGCAGGAAACCCTGGTTAGTTGTTCTGGGTAAGGGATTACAGATTAGGCACATGTCAACAGAGAGCAGGCAGCAGCAGCAGCAGCACACTGCCAGCCAGCATGTCTGCAGCGATAAAGACACTGTGTTTGTGTTGAACCTGAAGGAATACAACACTTTCTATTCTATTTGTATTGAGATTCTTTGGAGAAATAAACTGTAATACATCATCATATTTGTATTGAGACAGGCAGGAACTCTGAGCAGACTTTTAAAACGTTGTCTGTAGAGTGCTGGAGGGTTGAATGTAGCTGTTAGTGACCCTGAAAGGTTTTCTGGGACATGGAGCCATGGCATCCTTTGAGGACTTTGATGTTGATTTTTGCGGCTGCCTTATCAAGGTCCATTTGGTTAAACATTTGATTTTGCGTGCATGCCTTTGGCCAAAACTAATATGAACCTGGATCTTTACACAAAAAAATATATAATTAGGAAAGTTAGCAGTAGGGCAAGGATCAGCACGTCAAAACAACAACCCTTCACACCAAAATGACAAAACAGTTACTTGTTAGTGTCTTTATGGTTAAGGTTTGGTTTGGTTAAGGCAACTAAACTACCTGGTTAAGTTGAGTTTCAAAGTTTCATTTTTGACAAAAACAATCATCATACCTTGAGGTGATTTTGTTTTGTCAAGGCAAAGGTTAGGAAAAGAGCCATTAATAGACATTGTGACACCACTGTCACCAACCCCCAGAGTACCTACCTGGACTCATCTACTGTTCAAATGTGTCCCGTGATTGGTCAGTGTGAGGAAAGCTGCTTAGAGTAAAATGTTACATGTCACAGTGTAAGTTTTATCTTCCTTTTATCAGCACGTGTTTTGATCCGTGCTCCTAATTAAAAAACTAGCAGTCACCAGCAGATAGCAATGTTCCTCACACAGGGCAGAGACCCACACTACCATGAAGAACAGATGTTTGAAAATGTCTAATCACATGGAAAAGATCCAGGGTCAATCCCAGTACCACTACCCACACTACATACACATGGTGGAACATGTCATCAAGGAATTGT
Source organism: Perca fluviatilis (assembly GCF_010015445.1). Lineage (NCBI taxonomy): Eukaryota > Metazoa > Chordata > Actinopteri > Perciformes > Percidae > Perca > Perca fluviatilis. The sequence goes on from NC_053120.1 coordinate 36,670,849, forward strand.
CATGTTTGATTAAGTGTGAATATAATATTTCTCAGATGGCATTATTTATAATGTACATACAAACCACATACAAACAACTTAAAATGAACCATTTAATGACAAATATGACAATAATGCTTAGTAGCAGTACAAGCTTTATTCACACACACTTCAGGTACATGGTAACATTAGTTCACCCAAGTTTCGTGATGACAGCGACAGCTCCTCTACTTTAAACATAGTAAATGTAGTGTTGTGTGTTAGTGTGTGTGTGTGTGTGTGTGTGTGCGCGTGCACACGTGCATGCGTGGGTGTGAGTGCAGGTCTACAGGTGCTCAGCCTTGGACAGCCATGTTGGCTCTTGAATGCCCCTCAATAGTATCACCCCATCTCCACCCGGACCATTTTTGTTAATATTTCAACCAGTCACAGGCTTTACAAAGACTTACATTAAGCTGTTACGCTTCCACGTCAGTAGATGGTGCTGATGTGGATCCATTAGGGCAGAGATCTTCAACAGGGGGGTCCAGGACCGCTAGGGTTACTGCAGGGGGGGCCTCCAAATTATTGTTAATTCTTTTGAAAGATTTTTCAAATATTAAAATGTGAATGAATTAGCCTATTTGTAAAGAAAAAACCCACTGATGCTAGGCTTACTGGCCTATAGGTGTGGTAGTAACTAACACATGTATCCACAGATACAGTTCATCCTAAGGATTCACTGGGCCACATTTAACAATAAAAGATGATTTATAAAATCATGCCAACAATTATTATTTTAATAGCTTAGTATTCTATCCACTAAAAAGGTGTGTATGAAAACTTAAAGTGATGGTTCGGAGTAATTTCACCCTAGGGTCCTTTGCACCATGACCTCGAGCCAAACACCCCCCCAGAAGCTTTTTTCACCTGGGTCTAACATTGGGAGAGTTAGAGTAGAGTAGCGTTATCAGCTGAATAGCTTAGCGCAGGGTCTAATGGACCCACGTTTGTATCTCGTAAATGACCTCACAAATAATGCCCGAAATGATACCAAACTTCTACACTAGTACATATAGGTTATGCTCTCATAAAACGATGGATTGGAAAGTTTGTAAGTACACCAGAAGTTTTTGAACACTTGCCTGCTCTCTTCAGCTCTCTGCTGCTGCTGCTGCTACCTGCAGTTAGACGAGTGATTAGGGCCGTCTACAAATTACTACACCGAAAAGAGATGCAACAAAAATATTTGTTAATTTAATGATTAAATAAGTTAATGTCTCCAAACTTACCTCAATTATTACTTGTCTCCTGCTAGTTATACTACAGCACTTACTTTACAAAATAAGGTTTGTTGGGTTTGTTGCATCTCTTTTCGGTGTTGTAATTTTTAGACGGCCCTAAGCACTCGTCTCACAGCAGCAACAACAGCAGAGAGCAGAAGCCAGCAGGCAAGTGTTATTTACATAAACTTCTGGTGTACTTACAAACTTTCCAATCCGAGAGTGTATATACATATACTATGTATACCTTTGTATCATTTCGAACATTATGAGGTCATTTACAGCAATAACTCCTAACGCTATTTCAGCTGATAACACTACCTCTAACTAACCCCATGTTAGACCGTGAAACTGGGGGTGTTTGTCCGAATGGTGCAAAGAAGTGAAAGATTACTCTGAACCATCACTTTAAGGCGGCCCTGCATTTTATTCTAGGCCCAGTTTAATATGCAACTTATTTTATACAATATACATAGTGGGGATGGGGGGGGGGTCCCTGATCTGTATCTTTTTCAGTTAAGGGGTCCTTGGCTTAAAAAACGTTGAAGACCCCTGCATTAGGGAGATCGTAGCTGTCAGCTCTGTTCATGCGCAGCTCAGAAATAAACAAGCTTTGCCATGAGCAAGACGCAAACTTTGGTTTTCTCTCTATTGATTTACAGAGGCCCAGTTTCCTGTCTTATATCTGGCTATGCAGTGCTTGTTAGTCTGTGTTACCATTGCTGTCGGTCCAGATTTCCCCTAGGTCTGCTGGCGGTATCACAGAATGGCCGTGGACCAAATCACATGCCAGATTTATGAGTTCCCTATGAAGCTTCCAGACCCTTCAGGTCTTCTGGGACAGGTGGTATGTTGTGTGTTCCCAGAACTAGGACCAAACAAAGTGAAGCAGCGTTTAGTTCTTCTGCAACCTCACCTGTGGAACAAACTCCCTGAAAACATTCTTGTTTATTTGTCCTGTGTGGCGCTAGTGGCGGTTCTCTCTGACCAGTCAGTTGTCTGCAGTGAACTCCACCTTCTAGTATCAGCTCAGCCCACTTGGAACCTCGACCGAGGTGATACCAAAAAAAAAAGGACCACAACTTTTGCTATTTGAAAAGCGAGCTGTACCATGCAGTGGAAGCGGGGCAAAAGTGTGAAGTGGAGCCTGACGTTGAATCATTCCTTTAGTCTGATAGGTGCTAATTTATCATTATGTAACAAAGGACTGCAACATCCAATCCTGTGCATTTGAAAAATGTCCACATGTCTGACAGTAACAGGGACTTCTACCAGGGGCCTGTATAACGGTGAAAGATTAGTGTTATAGTCAGCTCATCTTTGGTTTACTCAGGTTTTCCGATATCATGACGTTGGCTCACTTTAAACTGGGTTAGATCACCATGTTAACCAGGTAATGTTACCCTATGCTCAGGGGCATCGGACTGGGGGTAAAAGGGGGACTGATCATACAGGGCCCTTATTTGTTAAAAGTGAATAGCTGTGAATGTGTGGAGGGGCCTATGTACAGGGTCCAGAATGTTGTGCTACACCCCTGCCTATGCTGCACGGCTCCAGAACATGTTGAGATCATAGAATCATACACCAAAAGAATATGCAGTGGTTTTGATTCTTTGCCAAGAGGTGTAGAAATATAGTACAGGGGGTGGCTCTTCCCCCAGGGAGAGATTGTTGGGGATTCCCTGTATGTGGAAGTGAACTGGCATACAATATGGTTGGCTGCTGATAAATATTGTTTTAATAACAAGGTAAATATGGTGTCTTTAGGATTTTGCACCTGATACACTCAGTAAAACATGTGCTGGAGGGGTTTAGACTGGATTTTTTAAAGATAAGTTTCTGGGCTTTTCTGCATTTATTTGACTGGACAGCTAGGTGAGAAAGGGGGAAGACATGCATGAAATTGTCACAGGTCAGATTCAAACCCTGGACCTCTGCGTCAAGGCATAAACCTCCAAGTATATGTGCGCCTGCTCTACCCACTGAGCCAACCCTGCCACGGGTTTAGACTGGATATTGATATCCTTGTGATTTATGGGGAATGTATTCACACAAAAATATCCTGGATGGTGGCCGGGTTGGTTCGGTGTGTAGAGCAGGCGCACATATATTGAGAGGCTTATGCCTCGACGCAGGGGTCCAGGGTTTGAGTCTGACCTGTGGCGGTTTCCTGCATGTCTTCCCCCTCGCTCTCTCCTTTCTCACCTAGCTGTCCTGTCAATTAAAGGCAGAAAAGCCCCAAAAAATCATCTAAAAAAAAAAATATATGGATGGACACCATAAATTATGTAAAGAGGATCCATTTGAAGGAAAAAAAGACATCCTTCTTAGACAATGAGATGGACAAAGATTTTATTTTCTGTGTACAATTGGTTTAAAAATGGGAAAATGTCACATACACAAAAAGAAATGGACTAACTCCAATCTGAACTTTGGACACTTTTGTCATGGGCTGTCTGAAATGGGATAAAAATACAAAGGAAAATAAATATATTTTAGTTAAATATGGTATATGCACATAGTTTAATTACTTATTTTAATTAAAACAATGTGTGCATATATATATATATATCTATAAATTACTTAACAACCATATCCCTGGTACAATCTGAGAAAATAAAAAGTTCTAGTAAAGTTGAGTCGTCATTCAGGATCAGAAGCTAACCTGGTAGTTAAGGGAAGGGCGACATTTAGAATATAAATATTGAATATTTGTATGCTCAATGTTTGTGATTCTGAATGAAACATATGCCCGATGTAGCCTTTTTTTTTAGATAAAAACATCCATGCACTCACAGTGATTTGTTATTGCAGTTCAGTCGGCTATACCTTATTAGGTATTCATTTTTCTTCTATTCTTCAAGCCTTAATTTCAGTCTGGTTTGCATTGAATTGAGTTTAATCATCTTGACGCACAAGAAATCAGATAATGTTGCTGAGTATTTAATAAGTCATATGGCGGCACTGAGACCACTGCAAATAAAAAGAAAACATCTTCTCCAGTTCGACTACACTTGCACATTTTTTAAAAAACTCTCCAAATACAGAAAACACAACCATAACAGAAACACACTGCAAGTAGCACACATGTGATGCACATAGCTGGGATCGGTCAGTGGTATTGCTGAAATGTAGTTACATTGTTTGGTTTGTTGTAACATTGTGATCGCATAATTCAGCTATTACGAAAGGTTTTAGGGCCCTATTTTAACGATCTAATCGCACGCCGTGAAGGCGAAGCTCTTGGCAAAGGTGCGTTTAGGGTGTGTACAAATCCACTTTTGCTAGTTTAACGGCAGAAAAAAGGGTCCGTGCACCAGGCGCATGGTTCAAAAGGGTTGTACTTAGTGTCTTAATTAATCATAGGTGTTTTTTGGATGTTGTGTGCAATAAACCTGTATATATGGGGGTGGCGCAGTGCATATGACACATCCCTGTATATATGGTGATGGCGCAGTGGATATGACACATGCCTTTGGTGTGGGAAACTTGGGTTCAATTCCCACTGTGATACATCAACCGATGTGGCCCTGAGCAAGACACTTAACCCCTAGTTGCTCCAGAGGCGTGTGACCTCTGACATATATAGCAATTGTAATTTGCTTTGGATAAAAAGCATCAGCTAAAATGACATATAATGCCTGTGGTGTGGGAGACCTGGGTTCGATTCCCACTGCAGCAAGACACTTAAAGGAGAATTCCGGGCGATTTCAACACATAACTCTGTTGTTTGTAAATTTGGCGTGCTGTCAGTAGCGAGAAAAACGAAAAGAATTGGTGTTGCCTACGCCGTGTTATCCTCCTGCTAGCATTAGCACCCAGGAGGCTGAAACCAGGCAAGTTTTAAACGTGCTTTTAGCATCTTAACATGATCGAAATGTCATTGCAAGTGCCTACCCATGTGAAGTGATTCCTTCTGAGTGAACACAGTGAATCTGACTGCAGTAGATGGGAAAGAAATGCATGAAAGTTGTGCTAATTCAGCTCTGTTTAGTTCCGGTGTTGAGACGGCAAGACAAGTGTGCTTAGGGACCATCTACAGTACAGTACAACACTGAAAAGAGATACAAAAATATTTTCAAAAATAGGCATATGCTTATTTTTTAAAGGTAAGTACTGTAGTACAACTAGCAGGAGACAAGTTATAATTGAGGTAAGTTTGGAGACACTACCTTATTTAATTATTAAATTAATAAATACTATTGTATCTCTTTTCGGTGTTGTAGTTTGTCATATAAATATGAATGAGGATAAATTGAATTGTTATTGTTGTTCTTATTATTATTTAGGGGGGCTTAGGAACATTTTGGGGTAGCTTCAGCCCCCCTAAAATAGGCCTAATGACGTCCCTGATTGGCAGGCAAATAATAAGCAAAAGGGTAACCCTAGGTTAATGTCAGCTGCGTGCATGACTTTTTAGTGTCCCCTGGAAACAGTGCTACTTGCATTACATTTCTGTATTTGCAGTGTGTGTTCTGTATTTGCAGTGTGTGTTACTGTATTTGCAGTGTGTGTTCTGTATTTGCAGTGTGTGTTCTGTATTTGCAGTGTGTGTTACTGTATTTGCAGTGTGTGTTACTGTATTTGCAGTGTGTGTTCTGTATTTGCAGTGTGTGTTTTGTATTTGCAGTGTGTGTTCTGTATTTTCAGTGTGTCTGTATTAGGTTGTGTTTTCTGTATTTGCAGTGTGTTTCTTTCTACAGTTTCTTATCTTTTTCAGGTGTGGGACTATAATCTATACTGTTGACGGTGCTGAATCCTTTCTGCCACTGCAACAGTCCCAATGTGTTAACAGTTTCACGATTTTGAGATTAAGAAAACAGAATTTTCAGAAAGTTCTCTGTGGTGATTTAACCCATTACCTAAAACATTTAAATAAGTAATTACAAAATTCAGCTGTTGCTGTCACACACCCCACTGTACTGCCTTCAGATGCTCAACAGCATGTCCAGACATTAACAACAACAGTTGTAAAAACACACTTTGGTTCCTACATGCTCATGAAATGGAAGGTTCCATGATGTCCCCCTTGCGTTATGCTCACCCTGCAAACTGGAGCCTTCAGAGTTCTTGAGAGGACAGATGTTAACTCTTGCACAGCAATGATGCTGAAAAGGTTTCTGGTGTGAAAGTAGCTCTGATAAATGCTGAGCCAGATGTTCATGTACAGGACAGTTCTGTTGTGTGCAGCTCAGCTTCTACCTGAGCCCAGTTAAATGGGTCTTTGACTGTAGGGCATTTGAATAGCAGTCTACCCACCAGCCTACTGACCACTGCTGTTTTAGCGTGCAAAGGTCAAATTATGTTCATTCCAAAGTCTAAAGTGCCGTTGATGTAGCAAACCCGATTGTGAGCTGTGCCAGGTATGTAACCCTTCTCCAATAAGAGTCCGTCACTGTGGGGGAGTAATAGAAAGGATTCACACACAGAGCCTCTGTGTTGCAGTGGATTCTCTCCGCTTCAGCAGTGGATCTCGTATGCGATCTGAGAGTCCATGAACAGACCTGTGTGATTAAGAAACATCCCTTCTGCCTCTGAAGTAATCACAGGCTCAGCTTCCCCTCCCTCCCCCGCCATTCTCCTCATGGTCCGTATGTCGCCCTCCTGCTGCTGCTGCTTTTTGTTGGGGGCCAGAGTGGGGCTGGTGGTCTGGCCCAGCCCAGAGGACAGGGTGTGGCTGGAGGTGTCAGACGGAGCTGAGCAGCCCAGGTTAGTGGTGGAGACAGCCGTGGGGGGGGCAGGAGGCAGCACAGGCTTGGCCCTGTTGAGGACGTACATCTCATGGCCGCGCTCGTCCCGGTACTCCTCCAGCTGGGCGAAGGTGGTGGGGCCGTCCGAGTAGTCATTCACGTACAGGATGCTCTCCTCCTGCAGGTTACAGTTCACCTTTACAGTACAGCAATATACAATACAATGGAAGAATTAGAGGTTTTAATACTTTACAACTGCAATGAATTGCACACATTTCCAATGTTATCAGTGTAATTCGTGGACCAAGATGGTGCTGTGGATGGCAGCCTCTGTGTGGTGCTCTCTGGTACTTTATGAGGTTTTTTAACATTAATATGAGTTCCCCCAACCTGCCTATGGTCCCCCAGTGGCTAGAAATGGAGATAGGTGTAAACCGAGCCCTGGGTATCCTGCTATGCCTTTGAGAAAATGAAAGCTCAGATGGACCAATCAGGAATCTTCTCCTTATGAGGTCATAAGGAGCAAGGTTACCTCCCCTTTCTCTTCTTTGCCCGTCCAGAGAATTTGGCCCAACCATGAGAGAGATGCATCATGGCTTTCAAACAAGCAGAGTGGCAGTTGGTCAAGGCCACAACCCCCCCCCCCCATCCTCCTCAATAGCATTTAAAGCTCCAGACACAGAAATGACACATCCTAAGGAAAGGTCACATGGGACTGGCTCTAGTGGCTGTAATTCTGCACCAAGGCTGAATTTTGGGAAAGAGACTTCAGATACAGTATTAGGGGACCACTAAGGTCTATATAAAAGAGACTTCAGATACAGTATTAGGGGACCACTAAGGTGTATATAAAAGAGACTTCAGATACAGTATTAGGGGACCACTAAGGCCTATATAAAAGAGACTTCAGATACAGTATTAGGGGACCACTAAGGTGTATATAAAAGAGACTTCAGATACAGTATTAGGGGACCACTAAGGTCTATATAAAAGAGACTTCAGATACAGTATTAGGGGACCACTAAGGCCTATATAAAAGCATCCAAAGAGCATGTCATGGGACCTTTAAACTGTGAAAGGGATTTTAAACTGTGCTCCTGTCATGTCGCTCTCCGGGAAAATATTAAAAGTTAGAACTGCCGCTTCTCAAAAGAGGATGAACAGACATTTCCAGATCTACTTATGGGTCTGCAGGTTGGACATTTGAATTCAGCGACACACAGGCTAATATTGTTGTAGTTTTCACTGGCTGCCATCACATGCTACTAAAGGCTCCAAATTACTGACTTAGTTTTTTTACTTTAGGGACTCCTACTTTACAGCAGTTTATTATTAGATAATAATTAATACATCAGTTCCAAAGGAAAGGTTTAGAGTTTTAACTTGCCTAACCTGCTTTCATCTGTGTAGTGTGTCAGAAAACAATTTGTTGTGTATCAAATTCTGTGTTGTTCCAAAAATAAGTCTACCTTAAGCAGTTCCTCTCGTTTACCAGGTTGGATAATAAAACACTGTTGCTAATTATTTAAAAAAAAAAGTACCATTTACTCTAGTCCAGACTGACACGCACCTTCTCGGCTCCATCAGCGTCCTTGTCTGGCTGCTGCTGGCGGCTGTAGATCATGGCGAGCAGCAGCAGAGCGGTCAGGGCGAGCAGCGAGATGCCCACAGCGATGGCCGTCTGTGTGGCTGCTCCCAGAGCGCTGAAGGCCATGCTGCCCAGAGCGTAGAGCGGCTCGCGGCTCACCTCGGAGCCCACAGCAGGGCCGTGGTTTCTTAGCCGGGGCCAGGCCGGCGAGTACGGGGACGACACCTGGGACCACGAGGCCCAGATGGAGGAGGAAGAGGAGGAAGAGGAAGTGGAAGAGTTGATGGCGAGCTGAAAGGTCACTCTGGCCACACCGCCCGCATTCCAGGCTTCACATTCGTAGAAACCTGCGTGAGCCACAGTCACGTTGCTGAGGAACAGCATGCCGCTGCCGGTGTCGGGGTCGAAGCGCTCGCCGGCAGTCTTCTGCAGACTGACCCGGCCTTCCTCGGACGGCTCCTCTGCACCCCCCACTGCCCCTCCTCCAGCACCCAGCTCCTGCACCAGGCCTCTGGGAGAGAGCACCACCTTCCCCTGGGACGCCTTTCTCCACGTCACCTGGAAGAGCATTCAGAGTTTCAGTATCAGCTGTCTTGCTTCTCATCACATACAGAATCCAAAAGTAGACATGACATGACATGACATGACATTAAACATACCATCATGGTTTTACTGTTGAATCTACTTTCATCATCTGTTTTTGAATTCACATTTGCTGAAATTTATGGACATTGTTACATTCAAAACGGCACAATTTATGTTTAAAGTTAAAGAAAATAATTGACCATGTAACATACGCGCAATGTTTAATGAAAGAGACGGGCGATATCATCTAAGAGGACATTCTATGTTCAAACAACCTCTTGTGTGAACTGCTGTTAAAGGGATACGCCACCGTTTGTTGAAATAGGGCTTATCACGGTCTCCCCTAGCTGTAGATAGGTGGGCCAACGCATTTTTTGTGCATGCATTGTTTTAGTCCGGTGCAACACCGGCAGCGCCGCTGCTAGTTAGCTTAGCGTAGTGAATGGAATCCTATGTTGCCGGTTAGCATGTTGTGATTAAAAGTGAGCCAACAAAAGACAAAAGAATGCGTTGGCCCACCTATCTACAGCCAGGGGAGACCGTGATAAGCCCTATTTCAACAAACGGTGGCGTATTCCTTTAAAAGCATGTGTGTTTCAGTTTGTGGGGTGACCTTATGGAATGGACTGAACAATGACATCGAACAGAGCCATAATATCATTCAGTTCAAAAATACATTAAAGAAATCAATACTTGACCAATACAGAAAAGAATAGACCGAAACATAGGAATGGAACTGTAATAGGTATTGTTGTATATTGTAATGTACATTAATAATGTAAGTTGTAAGTTATTGTAAGACCTGAAAGATTGTATGCTGTATTTGCCTATCTATTTGTTTTGTAATAATATGATATTGTGAAGTAGGGACAGGACCTAATAAGCTATTTGCTTCTGCCTGCTCCTTCTAGAACTTATACTTTTTTATTCTTTATTTTTTTTGTCTTTGGTAAATTATGATTGTTTGCGTTTGAATTTGGGGGTTTTAAATTTTTTATTTTTTTTTGCAACATTGTTGAGTGTTCAAGATCAACAAAAAAATGAAATGAAATTTTGTTCACTAAAAAAAAGAACTAAAATGTTTGTTTTTTTTCAAATTAAAATAGATAAGATCATCAAAAGGAAATGAAAGACTTTACACAGTATAGGCTGATCGTGTAGACGGATTACTGAACGGGCCGCCTGGGCATCAGGCTCAGGACGCTCTTAATGGACAGCTTCTGACAGTGGCCATATGAACATTGCAACAGTGTTGCTTACTATTATAATCATTCCTTCTGTCCATACTGACTATTACTAATCCTTCATATGCACTTACAGTGAGACAAAATTCACAGTCCTTGTTCTGTGTAAAAATGTTTTCAAAGTTTGTGTTAAGGCTCAGTAGTCTAAGTCAGTCAAATCAAGTGGAGCTCTCTCACAGTTCCTGATGATTGTCTCTTTTTGTCTTTCTCTGCTGAGCTACAGCGGAGGGATGGTAACACTTCAGAGAAGTTTTGACGTAGGGCGGCACGATTCAAAAAATGTCACGATTCGATTCAATATCGATTTTTAGGCTCAAGATTCGATTCAAAATCGATTTTCGATTAAAAAAAACGATTCACAGAATATAAATGTATTTACTGTTTCCATGTGATTGCATTAGACATAGAATTAAAAAAAATAAAAAATAAAATATGAATCGATTTTTGGAATTCTATGAATCGATTTTGAATCGGTAGAGCTTGAATCGCAATACGAATGTGAATCAATTTTTTTGCACACCCCTACTTTGAAGTATATTTCTGAACAGAACGATGACTTTGGATTTATGGTGAACAGAAGAAATGGTAACAGCAACAACAACGAAAAAGTGTTTCCATGTTCATAAGGGCGTCTGACTTTTGTTTTAAGACCGACTCAAACAGTTGTGGACCTATGCTTTAGGCCCCAGTATGTGTATGAATGTCTCTTGTTGGAAAGTCAAGATGCTCAGTCAAAAGTTTGGATGATGTGGCCGGGTTGGATCAGTGGGTAGAGCAGGTGCCCGTATACTGAGAGGCTAATGCCTCGACGCAAAGTTCCAGGGTTTGAGTCCGACCTGTGACAATTCCCTGCATGTCTTCCCCCTCTCTATCCCATTTCTCCCCTAGCTGTACTATTGATTAAAAGTGGAAAAGCCCAAAAAATAATCTTTAAAATTTTTTTTGATGATACTGATGCAAGTCCTTTTGTTTTCTTTATTTCAATTTCAGTATTCAGAAGTCCGTGCAATATAAGCAAGAAGCTTCGACAGCGCCCCTAAGTTCAGAATTTCTGAAATGAGAGTTCTTTTGCATCGCATCCTGAGCGAGTGAGTATTCTTCAGGCGACGACATGCAAACTGCTGCTGGACTATTTTGGAGGCTGAACCAGTGTTGTGGAAACTGCTGGAAGTTCTCCTTATTGACTCTACGTATCCCTACCTGTGGCCGAGGGTAGCCCGAGGCATGGCAGGACACCCTGAGGCTCTCTCCCAGGCGCACAGCGAGCCTCCTGGGCTCCAGCTGCACCAGTGGAGGGATACACACCAGGCTATTGAGGGGGACCTCCACCAGGCTGAGGTGGGAGAGGCGCGGTGGCTCGGTGCAGACCAGGCGACGCTCTGCAGAGCTGAGCAGGCGCTGGCCCTCCTCATCGATCCAGCTCCGCAGCCAGTGCAGAGCACAGTCACAGCGCCACGGGTTGTCTGTCAGAGAGAGGACAGGAAGTCAGACAGGAGGCCTCAACGCTGAGCAAGTCCAGGTCCCAGTCACTGGAAGAAGACTTACTGAATACTGAGTACTGAAAGACAGTGTTTGTTTTGTGATGAGTACATAAGATCATAGACATAATATATTATGTCTATGCATAAGTTATCATAAGGAACGTATATGTATTTGGCAGGAGGGTTATGAATGGTTTTGGACTGACCTATGGAAAACCAGGAAACTTTACCTTAAAGGGGTGATAGAATGCAAAACCGATTTTACCCTGTCATAGTTGAATAACGACAGTTCGGTGGGTAAATAGGACATACATAGAAGCTCAAAGTCCCACTGACACCCCTTTACTATGAAAATCTCATATTTTGAAACTACCGCTGAAAACGGGCGAATCCCAACAAAGCTGAGTTGCTTACGCAAGCGTCTCAAAATCCGGAACCTTAAGAGAACAGTCACGCCCCAACATTTACATATCTACACAACTGACCTGAGATCAGGTAGTCTTCTGAATCTAGCTAGGTCACGCAGATCTCTGCTATTCCATTACAAAATTCACTTCTGAAACTTTTTTGGATCGGAAATCAACCATATAAAGCTCAAATATGGGCCGCTTTACGAAAATGGATGGCTAATTGCAAATTTTCTCCGACTGTGTGTCGGAGTTTAGTGCCGGTGTTGGTGCTGCCTGGGTTGCTACATCGCCGCCCTGACCGGCAGTGTCAGCGAGCTTTTTACGCCCGCAATCTTTACCCCGCGCCCGCCGCAGGTTCCAGTAAATCTTATAATGGGTATGTGTGTTGAGTTATTTAAACAAACAATCGGGAAATAAAGCCTCTTGTCCGTGAGTCTCATTGACAGAGCCGCGGTGAGATGGAGTCCATCAATGAGAGCTAGCTAGCCTCCTCCTAACTCTGACATTCACAAAAATACATTCAATTGATATCCAAAATCGGACAAGTGTTAGTTAAGCTTTGTAAGACCTTGAGGAACCTGTAATATTCATGCCGTGACGAAATTCAAACTGTAAATATACTTTAGTTATGCAAAAGTGAGCAAGCTGCGATATTTCCCCATTGTAATGAATGGGACATATAGCAAGCAGCTGCTCGTCCTACAAAGGACGCTGCGCTTCATAAAAATGCTTATAAAATCAAATCGGACACAACGGTTAGCTTTATAAGATAGTGGGGAATGATGTAATATAAGTGGCGTGACGAAATTCAAACTGTAAATATAATTTAGTTATGGCGACAGTGTAGCTAGCTAGCTGCGGTATTTCCCCATTGTAATGAATGGGACATATAGCAAGCAGTTGCTGGTCCTACAAAGACGCCTCACGTTCATAAAAATGCCTTAAAATCAAATCGGACACAACGGTTAGCTTTATAAGACATTGGGGAATGATGTTATAAGTGGCGTGACGAAATTCAAACTGTAAATATAATTTAGTTATGGCGACAGTGTAGCTAGCTAGCTGCGGTATTTTCCCATTGTAATGAATGGGACATATTGCAAGCAGCGTGCTGGTCCTACAAAGACCGCCGTTCCTCAAAATGCCTTAAAATCAAATCGGACACAACGGTTAGCTTTATAAGACATTGGGGAATGATGTTGTATAAGTGGCGTGACGAAATTCAAACTGTAAATATAATTTAGTTATGGCGACAGTGTAGCTAGCTAGCTGCGGTATTTCCCCATTGTAATGAATGGGACATATAGCAAGCAGCTGCTCGTCCTACAAAGACGCATTGCGTTCATAAAAATGCCTTAAAATCAAATCGGACAACGGTTAGCTTTATAAGATAGTAGGGAATGATGTAATATAAGTGGCGTACGAAATTCAAACTGTAAATATAATTTAGTTATGGCGACAGTGTAGCTGGCTAGCTAGTAGGTATTTCCCCATTGTAATGAATGGGACATATAGCAAGCAGTTGCTGGTCCTACAAAGACGCCTCACGTTCCAAAAATGCCTTAAAATCAAATCGGACAACGGTTAGCTTTATAAGACATTGGGGAATTATGTTATAAGTGCCTTGGCGAAATTCAAACTGTAAATATAATTTAGTTATGGCGACAGTGTAGCTAGCTAGCGGCGGTATTTCCCCATTGTAATGAATGGGACATATAGCAAGCAGTTGCTGGTCCTACAAAGACGCCTCACGTTCATAAAAATGCCTTAAAATCAAATCGGACACAACGGTTAGCTTTATAAGACATTGGGGATTATGTTATAATGCCTTCAAACTTAAATATATTTAGTTTCGACAGTTACTAGCTGCGGTATTTCCCCATTGTAATGAATGGGACATATACCAGCAGTTGCTGGTCCACAAAGACGCCTCACGTTCATAAAACTTCCGGGTAGCTTTTAAGACATTGGGGAATGATGTTATAAGTGGCGTGACGAAATTCAAACTGTAAATATAATTTAGTTATGGCGACAGTGTAGCTAGCTAGCTGCGGTATTTTCCCATTGTAATGAATGGGACATATTGCAAGCAGCTGCTGGTCCTACAAAGACGCCTCACGTTCATAAAAATGCCTTAAAATCAAATCGGACACAACGGTTAGCTTTATAAGACATTGGGGAATGATGTTGTATAAGTGGCGTGACGAAATTCAAACTGTAAATATAATTTAGTTATGGCGACAGTGTAGCTAGCTAGCTGCGGTATTTCCCCATTGTAATGAATGGGACATATAGCAAGCAGCTGCTCGGTCCCTACAAAAGACGCATTGCGTTCATAAAAATGCCTTAAAATCAAATCGGACACAATGGTTAGCTTTATAAGATAGTAGGGAATGATGTAATATAAGTGGCGTGACGAAATTCAAACTGTAAATATAATTTAGTTATGGCGACAGTGTAGCTAGCTAGCTGCGGTATTTCCCCCATTGTAATGAATGGGACATATAGCAAGCAGTTGCTGGTCCTACAAAGACGCTCCACGTTCATAAAAATGCCTTAAAATCAATCGGACACAACGGTTAGCTTTATAAGACATTGGGGAATTATGTTATAAGTGGCGTGACGAAATTCAAACTGTAAATATAATTTAGTTATGGCGACAGTGTAGCTAGCTAGCTGCGGTATTTTCCCATTGTAATGAATGGGACATATTGCAAGCAGCTGCTGGTCCTACAAAGACGCCTCACGTTCATAAAAATGCCTTAAAATCAAATCGGACACAACGGTTAGCTTTATAAGACATTGGGGAATGATGTAATATAAGTGGCGTGACGAAATTCAAACTGTAAATATAATTTAGTTATGGCGACAGTGTAGCTAGCTAGCTGCGGTATTTCCCCATTGTAATGAATGGGACATATAGCAAGCAGTTGCTGGTCCTACAAAGACGCCTCACGTTCATAAAAATGCCTTAAAATCAAATCGGACACAACGGTTAGCTTTATAAGACATTGGGGAATGATGTTATAAGTGGCGTGACGAAATTCAAACTGTAAATATAATTTAGTTATGGCGACAGTGTAGCTAGCTAGCTGCGGTATTTTCCCATTGTAATGAATGGGACATATTGCAAGCAGCTGCTGGTCCTACAAAGACGCCTCACGTTCATAAAAATGCCTTAAAATCAAATCGGACACAACGGTTAGCTTTATAAGACATTGGGGAATGATGTTGTATAAGTGGCGTGACGAAATTCAAACTGTAAATATAATTTAGTTATGGCGACAGTGTAGCCGCTAGCTGCGGTATTTCCCCATTGTAATGAATGGGACATATAGCAAGCAGCTGCTCGTCCTACAAAGACGCATTGCGTTCATAAAAATGCCTTAAAATCAAATCGGACACAACGGTTAGCTTTATAAGATAGTAGGGAATGATGTAATATAAGTGGCGTGACGAAATTCAAACTGTAAATATAATTTAGTTATGGCGACAGTGTAGCTAGCTAGCTGCGGTATTTCCCCATTGTAATGAATGGGACATATAGCAAGCAGTTGCTGGTCCTACAAAGACGCCTCACGTTCATAAAAATGCCTTAAAATCAAATCGGACACAACGGTTAGCTTTATAAGACATTGGGGAATTATGTTATAAGTGGCGTGACGAAATTCAAACTGTAAATATAATTTAGTTATGGCGACAGTGTAGCTAGCTAGCTGCGGTATTTCCCCATTGTAATGAATGGGACATATAGCAAGCAGTTGCTGGTCCTACAAAGACGCCTCACGTTCATAAAAATGCCTTAAAATCAAATCGGACACAACGGTTAGCTTTATAAGACATTGGGGAATGATGTTATAAGTGGCGTGAAGAAATTCAAACTGTAAATATAATTTAGTTATGGCGACAGTGTAGCTAGCTAGCTGCGGTATTTCCCCATTGTAATGAATGGGACATATTGCAAGCAGCTGCTGGTCCTACAAAGACGCCTCACGTTCATAAAAATGCCTTAAAATCAAATCGGACACAACGGTTAGCTTTATAAGACATTGGGGAATGATGTTGTATAAGTGGCGTGACGAAATTCAAACTGTAAATATAATTTAGTTATGGCGACAGTGTAGCTAGCTAGCTGCGGTATTTCCCCATTGTAATGAATGGGACATATAGCAAGCAGCTGCTCGTCCTACAAAGACGCATTGCGTTCATAAAAATGCCTTAAAATCAAATCGGACACAACGGTTAGCTTTATAAGATAGTAGGGAATGATGTAATATAAGTGGCGTGACGAAATTCAAACTGTAAATATAATTTAGTTATGGCGACAGTGTAGCTAGCTAGCGCGGTATTTCCCCATTGTAATGAATGGGACATATAGCAAGCAGTTGCTGGTCCTACAAAGACGCCTCACGTTCATAAAAATGCCTTAAAATCAAATCGGACACAACGGTTAGCTTTATAAGACATTGGGGAATTATGTTATAAGTGGCGTGGCCGAAATTCAAACTGTAAATATAATTTAGTTATGGCGACAGTGTAGCTAGCTAGCTGCGGTATTTTCCCATTGTAATGAATGGGACATATTGCAAGCAGCTGCTGGTCCTACAAAGACGCCTCAGCGTTCATAAAAATGCCTTAAAATCCGAACAGGACGCGGTTAGCTTTATAAGACATTGGGGAATGATGTAATATAAGTGGCGTGACGAAATTGAAACTGTAAATATAATTTAGTTATGGCGACAGTGTAGCTAGCTAGCTGCGGTATTTCCCCATTGTAATGAATGGGACATATAGCAAGCAGCTGCTGGTCTACAAAGAGCGACCACGTTCATAAAATGCCTTAAAATCAAATCGGAACAACGGTTAGCTTTATAAGACATTGGGGAATGATGTTATATAAGTGGTGTGACGAAATTCAAACTGTAAATATAATTTAGTTATGGCGACAGTGTAGCTAGCTAGCTGCGATATTTCCCCATTGTAATGAATGGGACATATAGCAAGCAGCTGCTCGTCCTACAAAGACGCATTGCGTTCATAAAAATGCCTTAAAATCAAATCGGACACAACGGTTAGCTTTATAAGATAGTAGGGAATGATGTAATATAAGTGGCGTGACGAAATTCAAACTGTAAATATAATTTAGTTATGGCGACAGTGTAGCTAGCTAGCTGCGGTATTTCCCCATTGTAATGAATGGGACATATAGCAAGCAGTTGCTGGTCCTACAAAGACGCCTCACGTTCATAAAAATGCCTTAAAATCAAATCGGACACAACGGTTAGCTTTATAAGACATTGGGGAATGATGTAATATAAGTGGCGTGACGAAATTCAAACTGTAAATATAATTTAGTTATGGCGACAGTGTAGCTAGCTAGCTGCGGTATTTCCCCATTGTAATGAATGGGACATATAGCAAGCAGCTGCTGGTCCTACAAAGACGCCTCGCGTTCATAAAATGCCTTAAAATCAAATCGGACACAACGGTTAGCTTTATAAGACATTGGGGAATGATGTTATATAAGTGGCGTGACGAAATTCAAACTGTAAATATAATTTAGTTATGGCGACAGTGTAGCTAGCTAGCTGCGATATTTCCCCATTGTAATGAATGGGACATATTGCAAGCAGCTGCTCGTCCTACAAAGACGCCTCACGTTCATAAAAATGCCTTAAAATCAAAGTGGCGTGACGAAATTCAAACCGTAAATATATTATAGTTATGCAGTTATGCAGCTGGCCGCGGAGCCCCGTAGTGCAGTATCCACAAAGGGTGACTTTGCGCTGGGTATGGAGCCCAGCAGGCTGCCGCTTTCTCGTCAGACTGTGTGGAGCTCCTAAAGTCCGACACGTCTTACCAAATTTGCAATTAGCCATCAAATTTTGTAAAACGGCCCATATTTCAGCTTTATATAGTTGATTTCTCCCTTAAAAAAGTCTCAGAAGTGAATTTGGTAATGAAACATTGCAGTGTCTGGAATATGAGATTCTGTCGCTTCTCTAATGTATGTGTATTGGGGATTCGCTCAACCAATCAGCGTCTCTAATATGTCGCATGGCAAGTTCTCAGCCAACCAATCAGCCGCCAGCTCATCTAAATATTCATGAGCATACCATATTTGGAAGAAAAGCTCTTGTTTCAAATAGGGCCAAAACACAGGGATGCATAAGGGCCAATAAAATATCAACCAGGCCATTTTCAGCCCAACCAATGTTACATACCCCATTAGGAGACCATAAGGAACAGTGTGAAATACCCTATATAATCATTCTATCACCCCTTTAAAGCAACACTCGAGAACTTTTCCCGCTTCGGTCCCCCTACAGGTTGGAAGCGGAATTACATTACATTATGCAAGTTTGCCAGATCGGGTAGTGGATCTTTAGTTCGAATGAACTGGACAGTGTAATGTAATGGACAATTCTGCTTCCAACCTGTAGGGGGACCGAAGCGGGAAAAGTTCTCTAGTGTTGCTTTAAGGCTTTGGGAGTAACCATAAAAAGAGAGAGGAATGCATTGACCGCATAAGGAATAACTGCAGGAAGAATGTGAAATATAAAGGATTCAATAAAATGAATTTAGAAAAAAGAAATAACCCTTGTTGAGTGGAGAGGGGTCAGCCTGCCTTGTTCAGTTTACATCAACCACATTGCTTTAACTTAACACTTAAATTGGTAGGACATTCAATCCAAAAACAAACAGTTTTAAGAAAAGTAGAGAGACAAACCAGGCAACATGTAGTCCAGTCTCACCTGTGATGCGCAGCACCTGCAGGCTGACCAGAGGGCGCAGGGACGCAGGGCCAATGGTGTGAAGATTATTCCTGCTCAGGTCCAGCAGGGCCAGAGAAGTCAAACCAACGAGAGCCTGGTCTGCTAACATCTCTATACTGTTGTGCTGCAAATGGAGCTCCTGCAGGCGCTGCACATGGTTAGCATGGTTAGCAGGGTTAGCAGAGGCTAACAGATGGAACACTACGTATCACTGATGGAGCCTCATACAGGTAGGAAGATCTGCTGTGCTGAGCATAGCTCTATATTGAGTTTACTGTTGAAATGTGTGAAAGTGAAATGGAATGGACATACATGTGCTCTTACCTGTAAGCCACGGAAAGTGTAGTCCAGCAGACGTGTGATGTCATTTCCTGCCAGGTAAAGAATGCGGAGATGTTCGAGTCCCTGGAACATGTCAGCTGTCACCAGGTGGACCCGGTTCCCATTCAGAGCCAGCTCCAACAGCTGGCCCTGGTTCTGGAAGGAGCCCGGCTCCACTGCTGAGATGCTGTTGTTCTGTAGACAGAGGAACGCAGCAGGCTAAATGCTTCTGCTGCTGATACTGCTGATCGCTTCATTAAAACCAGTAACTTTATGATTTGGTACCGTTTCTTCTGTTTTGTTCCATTCCTGATTGAAAAGACATCTGACTGGGTTCCATCTTGGTCCAAATTAATTTTTCATCCCGTTAGTTGATTTAAACATGGAGTTGCTGGTGCACTCAGACTAGAAAGACTGCTGTATATCTTTTTGTTTTTCTGTGTTGTTATTTTTTTATAGACTAGACAAGAAGTTAAGAGACGTTAAGATTCCAATGAATGAGGAAATGCTTGATACAGTAGATTAGAAGCTCAAACAGAAAACCACAAAACATTTGTAAAGCCCACGTGTTACGGTTTGTTCAATTACTCAACAGTTACAGTTAGAGTTTGAGTTCCAAAAAAATCTTGTGTGCGTGCCTGCGTGCTTGCATGTGCGTGTGTGTGTGTGTGTTCTTGTTTAACAATATTTGTGGGGTCCAAAAACCTGGAGTCCAGTATACTTGTGGGGTCCCGACAGATTTGTGGGTCCAAAATGCTGGACCCCACAAGTTTAAAGGGCTGTTTGAGGGTTAAGACTTGGTTTTAGGACTAGGGATAGAATTAGGTTATGGTTAGGGTGAGTGTAAGGGTTAAGTTTAGGCATTTAGTTGTGATAGTTAAGGTTAGGGTAAGGGGCTAGGGAATGCATTATGTCAATGACGGGTCCCCACAAAGATAGTACCACAAACCTGGGGAACTGAGTGGCAAAGAAAAGGGGGCGTGGCAACTGCAGGACAGAGCTAGAATCTTCCAAACACTGTGTCTGTGTGTGTGTGTGTGTGTGTGTGTGTGTGTGTGTGTGTGTGTGTGTGTGTGTGTGTGTGTGTGTGTGTGTGTGTGTGTTACCTGCAGGTACAGGTAGTGCAGGTGCCTCAGCAGAGTGAAGTCATGTCGACGGATCTGACCAATCACATTGTCCTGGAGGAAGACGGTCTGGACAGAGAGAAGACACGATGAAGGCGGACAAAGGCAGAGTGTTGGTCGGCACCGGTGAATGTTTCAAAGAAGTCTGACTTGGTGGTGAACTGTTTATCTTTGGTTCTTTCATTCTGATGTCTGTCAATTGATGTACCTGTGTGGACGGAGGGACGTGTAATGGGCGTACCTGTGTGGACGTGTAATGGATGTACCTGTGTGGACGGAGGGATGTGTAATGGGCGTACCTGTGTGGACGGAGGGACGTGTAATGGACGTACCTGTGTGGACGTGTAATGGGCGTACCTGTGTGGACGGAGGGACGTGTAATGGGGCGCCCTCTGTGGAACCAAGGGACGTGTAATGGGGTACCTGTGGGACGGAGGGACGTGTAATGGGCGGTACCCTGTGTGGACCAAGGGACGTGTAATGGGCGTACCTGTGTGGACGGAGGGACGTGTAATGGGCGTACCTGTGTGGACCAAGGGACGTGTAATGGGCGTACCTGTGTGGACGGAGGGACGTGTAATGGGCGTACCTGTGTGGACGGAGGGACGTGTAATGGGCGTACCTGTATGGACGGTGGGACATGTAATGGGCGTACCTGTATGGACGGAGGGACGTGTAATGGGCGTACCTGTATGGACGGTGGGACATGTAATGGGCGTACCTGTATGGACGGAGGGACATGTAATGGGTGTACCTGTATGGACGGAGGGACATGTAATGGGTGTACCTGTATGGACGGAGGGACATGTAATGGGTGTACCTGTGTGGACGGAGGGACGTGTAATGGACGTACCTGTGTGAGTAGGAACGTGTAATGGACGTACCTGTGTGGACGTGTAATGGGCGTACCTGTGTGGACGGAGGGACGTGTAATGGACGTACCTGTGTGAGTAGGAACGTGTAATGGACGTACCTGTGTGGACGTGTAATGGGCGTACCTGTGTGGACGGAGGGACGTGTTTAGGGATGTCCCTAAGGCCGGTCGAACCGCATTCCACAGTGAGGCTGTAGCAGCGACAGCTCACAGGGCAGGACGGAGACGCTGTGCTGGGAGTGTGGAGGGACAGGAGAAGCAGGGACAGAGGAAGCACCGGGGACACAGCCATCACACCAACACACAGGGCTGAGGACGAGGAGGACAAGAGAACACACGGCTCAGACAGTCCTCATCAACGCAACCCAACCCACATAGTCTCATTCTCTTGCCCTAAAGATCATACATATATATTTGATATCAGCCAAACAGCAGGTCCCTGAAAACACATCATGTTAATTTAATGTTCAAATCAGGAATGTCATTAAATATGAAGCCCAAAAACACTTATTTAGAGATGATAAACATTTTAAGGGGTCCCCAACAGGAGGGTTAATGGAATTTTGTTTGTTATGCATAATCATAGTCACTATCTGTGTTAGCTTGTGTCTGTTTTATCTCGGCTGAAAGCTGATATTATCTTATTACAGATATGTTCGGACTATCACTATCATGTCAGGTAATAAAGAAGAAGAAGCAAGAAATGTTAATATGTTTGAGGTCGTAGAGAAACAGAAACCTGAGAAACCTGTATTGTTAAATGTGAAACGATCCAAAACCTACATATCTTGGTCACCATTTTTCTTTTTCTTTATTTTATGGACACAAACTTAAAGAGTTCTGAATCAACAGTCAAAAATATGCAACAAACCGAAAAGTTGTGTTTGTGTGTGTGTGTGTGTGTGTGTGTGTGTGTGTGTGTGTGTGTGTGTGTGTGTGTGTGTGTGTGTGTGTGTGTGTGTGTGTGTGTGTGCGTCTGTGTGTGTCTTATCAAAGATGTTTAGTTATGTGTTTCTGTAATATCATGAGTTCCTCATTATCAGATGTTTAAATCTCTCACATGGTGGGATTGGTGATTGGCCTCCCACACAGTGTCAGCCACACACTGTTGCTGTAGTGTTTCAGTGGAGCTACAGGTCCGCTCAACACACACATCTGACTGGATACATCGCTCTAGAGGTAAGGGCAAGCAACCATGTGCCATTCATTGTTTGTTTCCATTACTGGAAACATGCTTTCTGTTTGCATTCAGTGGCTTTTCTGCACCGGCCAAGGAAGAACATACGTTTTAGACCATCTCTCCTTAACCTGCCTCTCTTAGTCATGCTGTTATAATTCTAGACTGCCGGAGAAGTTCCTTCCTTCCGATGACACAGTGAGCTGCTCTCTCCTCTCTCTTTTCATTTGTTTCCTTTCGTGTGCATCCTTGTCCCAGAAATGCTTGTTACTAACCTAGCTCTGGGGAGTTTACTCCCTGGAGTCCATTTGTTTCTTTTTCGCCCAGAATATTCCGTGGCACCAAGAACTGGGTCCTGGGTGCAGCTGTCGCTGTGGTCCTGCTACACCCTGCTACGCCCTGCTGTGTCCGGCTGCGTCCTGCAGCATCCTGCTGCGTCGCGCCGCTTCTACCGCGTCCACCCACGCTCTGCTGTACATCTTGTAACGCCCTGCCATGCCCTGCTATGACATGAACTACTACGACTAACATTGTAGTCACTGCTCCATTATCTTTATTGTGACTATTATTTGCCACTGTTCATCACACCCCCAACCGGCCCCGTCAGACACCGCCTACCAAGAGTCTGGGTCTGCCGAGGTTTCTTCCTAAGAGGGAGTTTTTCCTCGCCACTGTCGCAACAGCCACTGCTAATGCTTGCTCTTGGGGGAATTATTAGAATTGTTGGGGCTTTGTAAATTATAGAGTATGGTCTAGACCTACTCTATCTGTAAAGTGTCTCGAGATAACTCTTGTTATGATTTGATACTATAAATAAAATTGAATTGAATTTATCACACACAATTATGTCTAGGTTAACAAAGATTCAAAATCTCACACATATTTTCATGTCCACATGGAAACTAAAATGAAATGCAGCCAAATTTGGACTAAAGTATGTAAATGGACTGCCACCGCTTTTCTAGTCTTAAAGACTACTCAAAGTGCTTTCACACAGTACAGGAACCATTGACACACTGGTTAGGCTGCCATACAAGGCATAACCTGCTCACCAGATAAACACATTCACACACCACCAACCTTCCCATTGAAGGTTATCCCACAGATAGCCTCCAACCTGCTGTAAGTTCACACAGACATATCTGGAGAAGTCTTGTGGAAATTGATCAAATATTTGCAGGAGTAGAGAAATCTGATCGACTGGACATGTAGCCAGTGTTGTGCCCTACACGTTCATTGAACGATAGTTCATGAACTCGTTCATATTTTGGGCGAACGTGAACTGAACGTACCGTATTACTGCCTGATGAACGATACTGTGAACTCGTTCATCCTGGTGTCTGTGAACGGCACGCTCTCTCAAGTTTAACTTTGTTCAACAGGGTGCCAGATTTCTATAGAGCCTTCCAGGCCAAAACCTGGCTAAAACACACCGTAAACAGGCCTTAATATGTAGCGGAAAAAACACCCAATCTGGCAAAACAGCCACCAAGCAGCAAAGAGGCGTCGTATGATCATTTAAACCAGTTTTATGGTTAAAGGTCGGTGAGGATGTGAAAAATCGTACATTTCTGTGCAAACTTTGCCCGCCGGCTTTCAAAAAGAAAATCCGCACTTCAGTCCCATCCACAGCAAACCTGAGACGGCACGTTGAACTGATTGGATATGAAGATGAAATCTGACGCAAAATTTTAATGTTAAAACTGATCAAATAATTGCTGTCTGTGGTTCTATTTGTGGGCTGTGGCAATAATTTTGAAAAATAATACCTTGTGGCAACATATGGAAAAAAAAGAACTATGAGCTAGTTCATTTTTGGAACTGTGAACTTAGTTCAAAATGTTGAAGTATGAACTATGAACTGAACTAGTTCATTTTAAAATTTGTGAACTGAACTTTGAACTAGTTCATGTAGAAAGTGAACTTTCCCAACACTGCATGTAGCCACTGAACCTTGGATCTGTTCATGCCAGGAGTAGGTGTCAGGTAAGTGCTGGGACTGTTGACTTTGTCCAAATGTCAGCATGTCATGTATTTCCCAACCTTCCTCCCTCTGTGAGGTGAATAAAGCAGTGTGCTTTAAGCATCAAGGTGCAGAGAACAGCTCAGTGACAGCGAAAGCGTGCTGTCACAGCAGCTCTAAGGGATTATCTGTTTATAGAGGAACACTGAGGACACCGCCACAGATTAAAGCTCTTTTGGATATATTCATATCAGCTGGTGAATCACTGTCACCATAGTAACCATCCGTGCCATATACGGAGCCATCATCAAGGCCTTTCTTTGTTTCTCCTGGAGCTGAAAGTGCAGCAGTGGATGCTGACAGGAGTAGCAGAGGAAAGGTCTGGAGTGAAATCATATATGGAAATATGAGAGAAATATGAGGAAATATGAGGATGATAGTCCACGAGAAAACACAAAACAGGTATTAGAAGCACGGGCACAATGAATAACTTTCTTATTTGATTATATCTTAATTTTTTTTCATTTTACTTTTCCTATTCTGATCATCGTTTATCTGCGTGTTAAATACACTCAGGGGCCACTTTATTAGGGACACTTGTACAGTCTAATGCAACCTAGTCTCGCTTTGCCAGACCCTCCTCCAAAGCGCGCTGAATGAGGGTCTGGCTACTCCACGCAGCATTCGGGGATGGGAGGAAAACGTGCTCTGGTTTAATGTCATTTCTT
This sequence comes from Perca fluviatilis, assembly GCF_010015445.1. NCBI lineage: Eukaryota > Metazoa > Chordata > Actinopteri > Perciformes > Percidae > Perca > Perca fluviatilis. Next base: position 36,696,051 of record NC_053120.1, read on the forward strand.
TTAACCAATCAGAATCGTCATGGGAGGTGCTAAACTCCGCACAGAGCCGCTGCAAAATAGTCGTGCGAGAGAAAACTCCGATAGGACAGATAGTCTAGCTAGCTGTCTGGATTTACCCTGCAGAGATCTGAGGAGCAGTTAACCATAGGCTGGTCCTCATCATTCAGCCTGGTCTCACAGAATTCCGTGAAATGATCACGAACTGTTAACAGCTCATTACGTGGTGGTGGCACGGAATGTGTCAAAATTCCGTGTGGCCACCACGGAAAACACTGCCAATGTAAAGTCAATGAGAGTGACTACGGTAGCGAGTAGTATGAAAGGAGGTTGGTTGGGATGGTCAAACACAGGACTTTCACCCAGGAGACCGGGGTTCGTGTCACGTTTCCTATAGTCGCTTTCTTCTTTTCCTGAACCCAACCGTCCCGTTTTTCCCGCGTGTCACAGAACCGTAAGCCCTGACCTTTTCCTTAACTTAAGGGGCCATGTTTATTTAACGGAATTCTTCCGTGGGCCCATCACAGAATTTTTGGCGATCCGTTTTCCTTTCACAGAATTCTTCCGTGGGCCCGTCACGGAATGTTTAGCGATTCCCGTGAAACTGCCACAGATTTTGAGTTAAGGGGCCGTGTTCATTTCACGGAATTCTGTGAGATCAGGTTGCATAAATCCACCGAATTTAAAATTCCAACACAAAGAAAGCCGAAGGAAACGGAAAAGACATGCACCCGGCAGACTGCACCAAGACTCTGGAATGCCCTCCCCTCCCACATTCGACGAGCAGACACAGTCAATTCATAAAAAAAAAAAGTTAAAGGCCTACCTTTTTAAGGCCTACCTTTCAGTCTTCATAGTACTGCATCGCCATAGAAACCCTCCCGACACACATTTCTTTACTGCTTTTCTGACGTCTCTTAGCACTTTTCAGATGTTGTCAATTTAGAAATGTATTTCTATGAAGCTAAATGTATTCTATTGTATTTTCTTTTTTTTATGCCCTCTTAAACATGTAAGATGTCCTTGTGTATCTAGAAAGGTGTCCGCCAAATAAAATGTATTATTATTATTATAATTAATAATAATATAATTTCCTGCGGCACTTGAGCAATCCAGGAAGTGGACAGAAGGATAAAGACTAAATACAACCCAACAGTTATTCATGTTCCGTGATGTTTGAAATCATAGTTATGTATTATCAACACCTCCATTCAATAACATACTTCTGACTAAACTTATACCTCTCTAACAATGTTCAAGACTCAACATTACCCCCACACACACACACACTCGCTTTGTATTAAACAGTGGTTGGCGTATTTCCTAGACATAGTCATGCTCGAACTCTCTACAGCAAGGATTAACAAAGCCAAATCATAGACTATCAACCTATGGAAAAACACAGAAGCACAAATATCAGACCTAATGTCCTCAACGCCACATGAACTAGAGGAGAACTAGAGACTAGGCAAGGTGGGATTTCTGTTTTTTTCTTTTGTTTTCCCCGAGACCACAGAGGGTGGGGGGTGGGAGAAGGTTTTTGTTCTTGTTCAATGTGTTTATCTGCACCATGTGACATTACCTGGCACATATTGTGGAATTTGTTCTGTATGTCTGAATGATAAATTGTGCTAAAACCATTTTTTTTAAAAACCAACTCAACATTATAAACTTGGTAATGGAAGAATTTATGGCAGAACTGTAGGGTTGAGTTGCAATAGATGTTACTGGTGTACCTAATAAAGCGGCCATTGAGTGTATATGTAGTTTCCATGTCAATCAGAATATTAACTCTGTTTATGATGTCAATTATTATGTCATTAACTATAATAAGTGACTCTATTTATATTTGAATGTATCCTACAGTGTTTCCAGATGTTGAGAGCTGGGGCGGTGTAGTGGGTGCAGCCGTGCAGGTGGAGCTGTGATGGACAGAGCAGTGATGGAGCCATGTGTCCATGTGGGGCTGCAGGCTGAGCCCAACACAGACCATAATATGTGCTCCCAGCAGCTTTGAACATGCAAACAGTGTAGAGCCGAGCACAGCCTTCCAGATGTTTCTGTCTAACACATCAGGACTCCTATTGTTGTTTCATACCTGGCAGAGAGAGGATGGAGGGGTGTCCGACACCGACGCTGCCTGCACGACGCCTTATTCCCTCTGACTTATATAATAATAATAATATAGCCTAAATGATACTAGCGTATATGTGATCCGATTAGTCCGATCGATTCTGGTTGTTGACGCTCCAGCTGATCGATGTTTTCACAGTGCGCAGAGCACCGCGGGCCCGTCGCATCCTCCAGCACAGGTTCCGACACAAACAGGATCGAGGGGATCAAGCGGCGGGGAGGAGCGTCGAACAGCGGTGGGCCGGGCCGTGCCGGGCCGGGCGGTAGACTGTGCAGCACCGAGGGTACACCGGTGGAACAGATCAGTTTGATCCAGCACTGGCTCCTCTCATCCTATCAGTTCCGCTGCTGCTGCTGCTGCTGCTGCTGCTCCAGAGGACCACAGTCAAGTCACAGATCCGCCAGCAGCAGCAAGAAAAACACTTCCGCCCAGAATAAATTCACAATAAAAGCCTTATCCCAGGGGCCAAACTGCTTTTAAATTGATAGGCCGATGTGCACATTTGCTGCTATTCAGTGTCAAAATACTTGTCTTACACTCTTACTTAAACCATAGAAAGAAACTGTCAAATGCAGAATCAGCCTATCACATAGCCTACAACATACCATGGATAATAATTTATGTAGCCTATATTTAGCATAGCTATTTTGTGCTTGTAATTTGTGTGATTTATGTTATTAAATATACATGTTGAATCCAGTCTGCAATACAGTGTCTGATCCAACACACCACACTTAGAAAGAACAACCTAATTTTCTTGCTATTTTTTAAAGTTGGAACAGAGTCACAAAGTACAACTAAACTTTCAGTCAACTAACAAGATGTTATAACATAACATAAGTTAAGACTACCAGTTATAGTTACTTAACTTTCAGGGCAATCGATTTAAGTAAGATCTACTTGTTGTAGATTTTACAGTGATATGCATGAGACGAGTAAAGTGTCCACTGTATTTTTGGGGAAGAAACTGATCTGTTTGATCCTCCTCTTTCCTGTCAGCCTCACCATAGTCGGGATAGCTCCAGACCTTCCGCCGCAGCTCTGTGGAGGAAGGTCTGGCTATCCGAGACTAGCCTCACCAACTCCATCTCTGTCAGATGTTTAGAAGTGTGTTCGTATGAGGTACTTCTATAGTTAGTGCAGGGTTAGGATCAGTGCTTAATTTGTAAAGTGGGAGGTCCCGGAGCGCAGAGTGGGGGTGGTTTGAGCGACTCAAAATGGAACAAAAATAAAATTACACTTCCTACGTAGCTTCTCTGACTGAAAAAACCTGAACAACGCTGTGTGTACATCAGGGCATTGTTTATTTCAATTTCAGAACATGCACTGCATGGGTACAAAATGTAATGTCTCCACATTCTTCATCGGCGGAAACGATTTTTGGGATACGACTGGCCAGCGTATTTGAACAAGTTAAGCAAACTTTGTTGTCTTTTTGACATTTTTCCACTGAGTGAAACGAGGCTAACAGCAATCTCAACCAGCGCAAGCAATGGGTCACTTGAAGTGCCTCCCCTCCTTCCGTCCCTCTCCCCCCTGTCTTAGGCCTACCCTGAAAATTCACCTCAAAACGCATTGAAAATGCAAACACAAAATTTTTGTGGAACTTCAATGGGGGAATAAAGACTGACAAGACAGATAACAACATTGAACACTACAGAAACAGTCATTTCTTTTTTTCATTTAGGCGATTAATTTTTCATATAGTGACACAGGAGGAACCGGATACAATTAAAAAAAGGTTCCGGATCCAACGTTGGATGTGGCAGAACATGTTCCGGCGTGTTCCGGCTCAAATTAAGCCCTTGTAGGGTTAGGTAACACAGCTGCTGCCCCCGTCCACAGCAGGACATTGCTTAGCTTGATCAGTGTTGGTACTCCTGCCTGCTTCTACAGACTGGGGGCCGCCCAGCGCTATCTACTGTAACTAACACCCTCAGGGATTAAATCACGTAAACACCTTACCATCAGGGTTAAAATCGGAGTTCTCATACCCTGGTTAACTGAGCTAGATAACTCCTTTAGTAACCGGGTTATGCATACATGTTACACATCTGCACATGCTCCGTAGGTTATGTCTGCCCCATTCGCAAAATTACGAATCCCACTATGGCCACGCCAAGACCCGCCCTACGAAGCAGCTTGATTGGTTAGGGTTAGGCATTTCACCTCGAGTGGTTAAGGTTAGGGTTAGGGGATTGGTCAGGGGATAGGACCTGTACGTGTTAGCATGGACGCCTGGCCAATAGTAGTGTGTGAATGCTATTGAAGGGCGGGTCTTGGCGTGGCCATAGTGGGATTCGTAATATCGCGCCCCATTCCCACTCTGCTGCGGTGGTTTCCGTTTTCTGACCCGGAAATTATCATCAGCGCCATTTTGATGCTACCAAACAATCACCATCCCATTGACTGCCATTCATTTTGACGTCACTTTGACAGCGAATTACATCTGATTTACATCTGAAGCATATAAAGACTCTATTTGTCCATTGTTTATTTCTAAAGAAACACGACAATGTATAAAAGGCTCCATTACCTTGTATCTCACGTTATGGCTCCGTAACAGACGTTTTTATAAAAATAGGCTAAGGATTGTGTCATAACCAAGCAACTTACTGTCGCATAGTAGAGGAATTACTGTATAGTACAGGAGAAGCTCCCAGGCAGTTTCGACTTACATTAGCTGTTTTAGTTTAATTACTAATGTTAACTAGCATTTCAGTTAGCAATAATTAGCCTGTGCCTATGTTATCTCCTTACATATACCTACGCTCTCTGTCTCTGTAAGATTGGGAATGATTGAGATTTCTCTTGGCACAGCTACCAGAAGACTTCCAACTTTCAGACAGGTTGCTCACGTCACATTTACATCGTCTCTCTCAGTTGGAGGCTGCGAAGTAAAACTCAGCGCTCACCGGAAAAGTGCTTCTAACATCCTTCACTGGTCTCCGTCCAGAGCAACGGGATTTGTTGGTCCAGTTTATATACTGTCTATGGTGGAAACTATAGGCCTGGCAAACTTGCTAAGGATTCAGGTTATTCTGAGTCACTCACTAAACTGATCCGGGTTGTGCGAGTCACTTGAGTCACTTGAGTTAGTATTGCTAAATCGCAAAGGAAACTCAGTCCTAGCCCATTGTCTCTAACCACTAACGTAGTAGGAAGTTCTGTGGATTCACTTGGTGCAGACTCACTATTTCAGATCTGCTATTTTTCAGTCTGCCATGTTACCGGCTTTAATAGAAACAGGAACGGAGAAATGCCCGCAGTGAATTACATCTTTTTTTTTTTTTTTTATCGATCAACCTAATTTTGATATGCTACATCTATACACCAAACCTATAACCTATAAGCATGTTATTTCAGAAGTGAAAGAATGACTTTTGTTGTTCACCCTGACTCGAGGAGAAACCGTACTCGCTCGTCTGCTACAGATCCACACATGACAACGTAGCCGGCTGATTCGACTGACTCGAGGACTCAAGAGCTCATGAGTCCCATGGTCTACCGAGCTTGCAATGGTTCGGACTGTCTGCTTGACCTAATTGCATTTTAATATACTACATTTATACACCAAACCTACAGTAGGCCTAGTAGAACATTTATTTCAGAAGTGAAAGAATGGCTTTTGTTGAGGATTTGCTTTTCACCCTGACTCGAGGAGAGACTTCACTCTACAGATCCACTCATGACAGCGTAGCCGGCTGATTCGCGCGACTGACTGACTGACTCGATTACTCGAGCTCATGACTCATGAGTCCCATGGTCTGTGAGCTTGCAATGTTTCCAGCTCTGCGGGAAGTTCCTAATCTCGGGCTGTCTCTGCTCACTCAGTCGCTTGAGTTGACTTGTGGAGTTGTGGTTGCCTACGAAATTGTAAGTTATAAAGCTTTTGGCAGCTAAGATGGCTAGGACTAGTAGCAGCTAATGTTGCAAGAGGTTTGTGTGTGGCGCTGTTATCATTTTAGATTGATCTGTTGAACTGATCTGAGTTAATGATACTAGAGACTCGCGACTCATGGGTTAATTTAAAGACACGGGTGAAAGATCCAAGTGAGTCACGACTCAAACAGGTTTAGTGGAAACCGTTGCTATGATACAACAAAACAGCGGATCAGCAGCGGAGCACAGAGCATTCGGTCCGTCTCTTTCACTCCCTGCCGAGACAGCAGCAGACACCGGGAGTCTCCGGGGCTGTAAACGCTGTGTCTCGGCAAAGAAGTGGAGGGACCTAACAGCCCCCTCTGCGGCTGCTGGCTAACGTTAACGTTTGTTAGCTAGCTTGCTAATTCCACCCGGCGCTGGTTACAGATAATGAGCCGAAGAAGTTCTCAGACATCTGGCTAGAGCACTATGCTCTACGCTGTGACAAGCGTGTGTGAATGAAACATTATGTTGTTAAATGTGACTAATTTAGTGTAGTTTTGTGTTATAATTTTGACATAGGTCAACCGGAAGAAAAACTCTTATTCTGACCAGTTGCACGTTGGCAGAGCGCTACCTATCGTACCGAAGGATAGTTATAGTACGTCCATTGTCAGTGTCATTTCCGCTTTACCCATTTATTTCTATGTGAGCAGCCATGCAATGCATTCTGGTAGCGTCGCAGGGACTTTGGAGAAGCGGGGCGTCGAGTCGCCCGCACCTCATTCGCCATAAGTTGAATCCAGCCAACTTTATGCAAATGCGAGCGGCCGGCTCAGCTCGCTGCCTCTCAAAAGCTGACGAAAATCTTTTAAACTGACCTTTGTCGAAGACAGATTCATCAGCTGCATGGCGTATTTCTCGCTTAAAATGTTTTCAAAAACATCGAACGAGCCGCCATTATGGTCGGTTTTGAAATTCGGGAGCAGCCAGCCCCACATGATGCGTTCGTCCAATCAGCTGCAGCCATTGCGATTGTAGGAGGGTGTAGACTGTTTTCTTTGCTTGTGTCAGTGAAGAGAAACTGGTGGCAAGCTGACTAGCATGCAATGCTGGGAAGCGGGGCAATCCCATCCGTGAAAACAATGCGTAAGCGTAACCTCTACTCCGTCATTCTTCCCCGCTCATGTATACAGGGAGAACCAGTTATTCACTGAACCCCGGTTACTACTGTGCATGTAAACACACTCAGTGACTCTGGAGAATATCTCACTCAACCACACTGAACAAACGTTTCAACTGACCCTTTAAAGGGGATGCTGCATACTCTGCTAACAGTTACACCTGTTAGTGGACTTTGCATGTGTGCTTTAAAGGAACACGCCGATTTATTTGGAATTTAGCTTATTCACCGTAACCCTCAGAGTAAGACAAGTCGATACATACCCTTCTCATCTCCGTGCATGCTGTAAGGCTGTCTGACGGCTCCAGCATTAGCTTAGCCCAGCACAGATCCTGCAGGTAACTGGTTCAACTCAGCCTACTGTTCTGACAAAAGTGAAAAATAACGCCAACATGTTCCTTATTTACTGTTATGATTTGTAGAGTCACAGTGAGCTACAAAAAACCGTAACATATAACACAGCCATCTTCTATCTGTAAACAAACCGGGAACTATATTCTCAGACAGGCTTGCTGCGAGCATATCACTCCGCCCAAGTACTATATTCCTCCCCCTTCCGAGAATATAGTTCCCGGTTTGTTTACGGTTAGAAGACGGCTGTGTCTCATGTTATGTTGTTTTTGTACACGCTAGTACTCTACAAATCACAACATGTAAATAGGAACATGTTGGCGTATTTTGTCACTTATTCGGAGCAGTAGGATTACTGGAACCATTCACCTGCCTGTTCTGTTATGGGCTGATGCTGCTGGAGCCGTCAGACAGCTTTACAGCACGCAAGGAGATGAGAAGGGTATGTATCGACTTGTCTAACTCTGGGGGTTACGGTGAATAAGCTAAATTCCCAATAAATCGGCGTGTTCCTTTAAAACGTAAAAAATAATAATACAAGTATTAACATAGGGATTGAATGAAATAAGAGTGTTAATGTCTAACGCATGATTATCATGAACATGGCTTACAATAGAACTTGTCCCTCACTTTTAAGAATTTAAAATGGTCATTATATTGCCTTTAGTCTGTCATCTTCTAACGCATAGTCAGATGAACTGATGCTGTGATGCATTCTGGGTAGTTTTCTCTATCTCATTGTTTAATAGATGACTAGAACATGAGGCATTTCATTTTATGTTGGCTGATAAAAACAACGAGTCCTCTTATTTATTTGTTCATTTTACTAAGACTTTTTAAATGTAGTGTTTTTCAGTATTTTATTCTGAAAGGTCAACCCGGAACCTGGTCCTGCCAGCGGAAGTTGCAACAGGACGCCTACGCGCAGCCGCGGCACCGAACACACTGAACACACCGGTGGTCCCGCAGCAGCTGTTTCTAACGTCACCTGTGGACCCAAAGGTTAGCCAGAGCCCCGCGCGCGTGTATGTATGTGTGTGTGTATGTGTGTGTGTTACGTCAGCTAGCTGTGAGGGAGGGTTACCTAAATTTAGGAGACGGAAGCTAACAGTTAGCTTCACCCGGGCTACCGTTTTATGGTTTAATAAACTCTATTCGCGGTTCTGCGCATGCGCACATAGCTACGCTTACAGTACACATGGATTGAGTCGTGGTGCAGCATAAGTGATTTGGGGTCTCAGCGTTCTGTAACCACGGTTGTTGACGTCACGACCCCTGTGACGTCAGCCTGAAACGTGGCTGGTAGCCCAGATCGATGACAGTCCATGTGACAGTCGGCCTGTGTGGCTCTCCCATCAATAGACCTGGATCAGTAGTTTGATGAACTGGGCGATGATTTCATATTATCTCTGAGCAACTTTTTGTCTGATGACATTTCAGAGAAAATATGTGTATTGATGTTAGTCCTTCAAATGGTTCACCAGTTATTTCTTTCAGCTTAGTTTATAAGCTCACTTTATCGTATTCTACTGTGGTCTCTCAGCTGGATAACCACGCAGACCTGCCACTTTACCCACCTGCTTCCCAATGGAGTTAAACTGTGATTCCTAGTGATGTTATCAAATGTATTGTTCTGATCAACAGTCCAAAACCCACCTATTATCAATAATTATATATTATTATTATTATTATTATTATATAATAATACTACTAATGTAATGTTAGGATGAGGAAAAGCAGCACAACAAGGTAATGTTTTGGACCTTTTTCTTAAAAGTGACAACTGAATGAATGGACTCTGATTTTCCTTTGATCCATTCGACTGTCTGCAGCGTCACATCGCTAATCAGCTCAGCAGTTTGAGACATTTAGCTAAAGAAGGAGTGTTCCAGACTGAAGACACCCCCCCGGCTGTGTGTCTCCCTGTGCGGCAGAATGGCCAGTGTGGACCAGGTGGTGGCGGTGGGACAGGTTCTGGTGGACCCTGGAGTGGACCTGACCCGGCGCTTCAGAGCCTTATTCACCCTGAAGAACCTGGGAGGTATCGCACGTCCAACAATCCAACACACATCCATGAACAGGCTGAGCATTTAAAAATAAGAACTAGAATGAAGGCAGTCCAATCAGACTCCTTAGATCATTTATGGGGGTCCCCCTACTTTATACAAGCCCTGGGAAGAAAGGAGTCAAATCTTTGAAAGAACAAATGTCTTTTAATGAAACCAGGGTTGAAATGTTGAATATCCTGTAAACAAAAATGTTCACTCAAATGAGACGTATTAATAGTGAAAGTTAATTACTTATTTTACCTCTTAATTCGAGCTATTTGCTTTTATCAGGAACACAGTTCTGTGAAAACACATTTAACGTGACTCTGTTATGAATAGTGCTGTCAGTTAAACGCGTTATTAACGGCGTTAACGCAAACTCATTTTAACGGCGTCAATTCTTTTCAGTTGTTGCAACAGCTAGTAACGTTAGAAAAACTACAACACCGCACCGGATCTAGCTAGACCGGAAACAAGACAGGCACGCCACACACACTTGTTTGGGCTTGCGAGCCGGCCAAAGAGTAGCAGGCTAACGTTATGTTTTGAGTGGAAGGCGAGCGCGAGATGCCGACATGGATGCCAATAAGATTCTGAATGGAAAGTTTACTTTAAAAAAGTTGCCAAATGGTTCCATTGACAAAACCAAATTGATCTGTGTGTTTTGTCGTTGTGAACTGAGCTATCATCGCAGCATGTCCAGTCTGAAATACCACTTTACGGCCGAGCACACATCTGATGGCCGAGCACACAGCTGATGGCCAAGCACACAGCTGATGCCAATTCTCCGCCCCCTCGTCAATGCCAGGCGACAAAAGCACAAAGCAAGCCGATCCGCTTTTCCATGTTGATAAGAGCATTAAAATGAGAAAAAATAATGGGACAAAAAGAAATCAAGGGACATTTAGAATAGATAAAAATATGCGATTAATTGCGAGTTAACTATGATATTAATGCGATTAATCGCGATTAAATATTTTAATCGACTGACAGCACTAGTTATGACATGTTCTCAAATCAACCAAACCGAGAACAGGGAGTGTTTGTGATGCGTTGTGTTGTGTGAGCTGATTGGTGCTGTAACCTGTGTTGGCTGACTGCTGCGAGCTGATTGGTGCTGTAACCTGTGTTGGCTGACTGCTGTGAGCTGATTGGTGCTGTAACTTGTGTTGGCTGACTGCTGCGAGCTGATTGGTGCTGTAACCTGTGTTGGCTGACTGCTGTGAGCTGATTGGTGCTGTAACTTGTGTTGGCTGACTGCTGTGAGCTGATTGGTGCTGTAACCTGTGTTGGCTGACTACTGTGAGCTGATTGGTGCTGTAACCTGTGACTTAGGAGCTGAAGCTGTAGACTGGATCAGTAAAGCCTTCACCGATGACTCGGCCCTGCTGAAGCACGAGCTGGCTTACTGCCTGGGACAGATGCAGGACACCCGGGCCATACCCCCTTTGACTGCAGTCCTCAGAGACACACAGCAGGAACCCATGGTCCGCCACGAAGCAGGTAAACATGTGCACTAATGGCGTTTTTCCACTACATGGTACCTCCCCGGCTCGACTCGGCTGCGGTGCCCCGTCCTCCTTTTTTCGTTGCAGATTTAGTACCGCCTCATGCCTGAGGCGAGCGTGGCTGGTCGTCATAGCGACAACGCGACACACACACACACACAGAACGTCGAATGTGTGTTGTTTTTGATTCTCGGCATGTGGCTGTTTGCCACAGCCAGAAGACACATTTTGTTTCAAAAGAAGCTGGAGTCAGCAAAAAAAAAAACCCCACTGGCTAAACTATTTAAAAATGGCGGGTTTGTTCAGGACACCCCCGTCTGTCGCTAGCAATGATGACGCAGTGATTAGTGACAATTCCCTCCGACCAATCAGTAGTCTGCAGGTTTTCATGTGACCTTTTAGTATTGCCTCAGCTCGCTCGGAACCTCGACGGAGGTGACATTAAAAAAAAATATATAATACTTTTAAAATGCCATATTTTCCCTCTGGGCTCACCAGAACGGATGTAAAAGCATATTAACCTTTCACTGTACGTGATCGCATTGCAAATAGTAAACATATTACACTCGCTCTGCTAGTCTATCGTTAGCTAGCTAGCTTTTAGTGCATTTAAAATGCCTTATTATATATTTAAGTACTTTAAAACGTTAATATATTGTTACATTTAAATCATTTTCAAATAAATCAAACTCTATAAAAGAGCCTTTCTTTGATGTCATTTTTCAGTTTTTCAAGAAAAATAATAAAAATACAATTTAAATCCAAACGATACCCAACCCTATGCAGAAATGTGTGGCTGAATATTCAGATCAGGAGGTTGGTGGTTTGATGCCTTTGATGCCAGCCTGTTATTATTGAGAGAGAGAAATGAGCAGCTAAGTGGTAGTAAATGTAGCGTTTCCTGTTGCTGGTTTTGTAGACAGCGCCTGAGCAAATAACAACCGGGTCACTAGTATTTATCATGTCAATGAGCTGATTTCTCGGTGCTCATGGGAACACCAAAGCCAGAATGGGACAGAGACGCGAGGCCGATTCTACTCTTTCTCTTCCTGGAAGTCATAACTCTGAACACACAGGCATAAAACGCACATTGATTGTCCTTCAGTGTGTGTGTGAGTAGACTGTAATGTTCCTCAAATTAAGAAGTACACACTCAGTATGTGTGTTTGGTAGTGTTCCGACTCTTCATACGCACCGTCACATCTCATTACAGAACACATGTTTTACTCCTCAGTGATTGACAGGATACTAACCAGGTTACTTCTGATCTGTGTGTGTGTGTGGGGGTCTGTGTCTGTGTGTGTGTGTCTGTGTGTCTGCAGGGGAGGCTCTGGGAGCGATTGGTGATCCTGTGGTTCTGGACCTCCTGAAAGAGTACAGTCAGGATCCTGTCATAGAGGTAGGACATCATACTGAGCCTGAAACTAGCGAGGCAGCGTTGTCAGCCAATAAATCCCTTAAAAGGTGCTGTAAGCGATGTCACGCGTTTTTTAGGCTACAACATTTTTTGTCACATACAGCAAACATCTCCTCACTATCCGCTAGCTGCCTGTTCCCTGAACACACTGTACAAAAAATGCAATCTCTGTAGACAGCCCAGGATCCACAAACTGAAAAAAAACATACTGCGACCCAACCTGCACCACCAAACATAACAAACAGTGTTCCAGCCAATAACCGACGAGAAGGATTTGGGGGAAGGGAGGGGGAGGGGATGGGATGAGGAGGAGGGAGGGGCGAGCTAGCCTCCGTTTTGTTTGACAATACTTCGAACGTCAACAAGAAGTGACGTCACCCAACATGGCTTATGGTGCGTTCTTTTTGTCTTGTAATCGCGACTAGTAGCTCGAGCGTGACGTCACATCCGTGTCGAAAAACGAATAACCGCGGGTTGTTGCATTCTTTTTGTCACACAATACTACGAGTCGGAGAAAAGATGGATTTTTGTAACATTTTTAGTAACATTTAGGATTCTATTCACCCAGTTATTGACATATTACACACATATATTTCACAGTTTGATACATGAAAATAATATTTTGATTAACGTTAACGTTAGGCTACTGCTCTGCTTTCTGCTCAAGACTCGGCTTAAAGCCGTTGTTGTCATATAGCAACCGAGCGTCTCTAGCCAATTTCAGCTGCACAAGCTACAAAATAACTAATCAGGCGGTATTTAACTCCTAATAAGACTGTAGCGACATGCCTATAGGTAGCAGTATACAGTGCTATGTGTACGACTTCTTCATTTGGTTACAACAAAGACAAAAGTGCTTAAAATTGTAGATAACCATAATGTTTACTACGTGTGATGCACGACGTAGCCATCTTTGAAAGTGAGCTCGGGGTCCTCTGAGTTCAGACGACTTGACGAGTCGTAAATACGACCTCGGGGGCGTTCTTTTTGCAACTTCCGGGTCGTAACTCCGGAAAACAACTCGTAAAACGACTTCGGTGGACAAAAAGAACGCACCATTAGAGCACCTTTTAATAAAAAGCTTGTTGAGCGTGGGCCAGAATGGCTCTGGATTTAACAGCGACCTCAGAACGGCTCGTAGGGAAAAGGGTTCACTTCTGTGCGCCCTCGGTCCGAACTTTAATGTGTAAAGATGGAAACAAACTTGGATGGCTGCGAAAAGTTTCAAAGCTTCAGACTTCATTCAAACTGGAGGGAAACTGTATGGCCGGCACCAAAAGATGTGTGGTTATCAATCTCAAAAAATATAATTTCTGTCACATAGGGTTTATGACTTATTGAGCAAATGGAAAAGTGGCTGTTTGAGCGCCACCAGGCTTTTTGTGTTACCTGAGTAGTGGGGAGACTTCTGATTGTCTGTAGGTGTTTCTGCGTTTCTGAGCTCTGCATACTTTCAGAGCTGAAGTCTAATAATTATGATGATGATAATAATAATAATAATAATAATATCAGTAGGCCGGACAATTACAACCTGCTTGGAACCTTGTATAATTTGTGTGTGTGTGTGTGTGTGTGTGTGTGTGTGTGTGTCCTTGTGTGTGTGTGTCGGTGTGTGTGTCTTTGTGTGTGTGTGTGTGTGTGTGTGTGTGTGTGTCTCTGTCCGTGTGTGTGTCTCCCTGTGTGTGTGTATGTGTCTGTCTCTCTTTGTGTGTGTGTGTGTGTGTGTGTGTGTCTGTCTCTGTCCATGTGTGTGTCTCCCTGTGTGTGTGTGTGTGTCTGTCTCTCTTTGTGTGTGTGTGTCCCTGTGTGTGACCCTGTGTGTGTTCTCTCTGCAGGTGGCTGAGACATGTCAGCTGGCTGTGCGGCGGCTGGAGTGGCTGCAGGCTGGAGGAGACACACAGCTGGACGACGGCAGCACCGATAAGAACCCGTACTGCTCGGTGGACCCGGCCCCTCCAGCCCTGAGGAGGAGTGTGCCTGAGCTGCGCTCCATCCTGTTGGATGAAAGCCTGCCACTGTTTGAGCGCTACCGTGCCATGTTTGCCCTGCGTAACCTGGGCAACGAGGAGGCGGTGCTGGCACTGGGAGACGGTAGGATACCGCAGCATCCACGCAGCACAATTAATTTCATGATCACACTATGAATTAGAATCCTGGGCCACCATTTCAAGGAGCTCAGACACTTTAGTTGCTGAGCAGCTCATGACTTTATTGGAAGGGAATTTTCATGGTCTGAAATAAAGGTTTCCGTGTTACTGTGCACACGCCTGACAAAGCTGGTGCTGTCCTTAAACTAAGACCAGTGCCCAACAACCGAGCTCCAAATTCGACTTTCCCTGAGTCTTTCCTCATGAATGTGACCCAGGACCATGGTCAATAGTAGTCCAGGGGCCCAGTTCACAAAAGCCATATGTGAGCACTACTTCAAAATGTTACTCATAAAATGGGGAGAGGTCCAGTAACTGAAATGTCCTCCCAGAAAGGGTCCCAGCCTCATGATGTCTAATTTGTGTCCTATGGCCGAAGAGATAGGCTATAGGACACAGTCTTGACATTATTAGGTCTATCAAATAAAATCCACAATGTGCATTTCCATATCATTTCAACAATTGTTAATTTTCAAAGTAGGATACTTTTAACATACAGACACATTCAATTTGTATATCACTCTGTGTGTCCTCTGTGTGTCTGTCTCCTCTGTGTGTCTGTGTCCTCTGTGTCTCTGTGTCCTCTGTGTCTCCGTGTGTCTGTGTCTCTCTGTGTCCTCTGTGTCTCCGTGTGTCTGTGTCTGTGTCTCTCTGTGTGTCTGTGTCTCTGTGTCCTCTGTGTCTCCGTGTGTCTGTGTCCAGGCCTGCAGTGCTCCAGCGCTCTGTTCCGTCATGAAATCGGCTACGTCCTGGGGCAGATGCAGCACCCGGCGGCCTTCCCGGCCCTGCGCGCCGCTCTGGAGCGCTCCGGGGAGAACCCCATGGTCCGACACGAGGCGGCAGAGGCCCTCGGCTCCATTGGTAGAGAGGAGTGTCTGGCCGTTCTGCAGCGTTACCGTGGAGACGGCGAACGCGTAGTCAAGGAGAGCTGCGAGGTGGCTCTGGATATGCTGGAGTACGAAAACAGCGAGCAGTTCCAGTATGCGGACGGACTGGTCCGGTTACAGGGCTAAAAGGCTCCGTCAACACGGTCACTACCCCAGCCCGGCAGAGAGAAGAGCTTTGCGGTATGAAAGATACTCAGCACACAAACGTGCGGCAGGCGGTGAGAGCGTAGCATCTACATCCTCAAAGCTAGCATCATCACTGCTCACTTTCTCTGCTCCGATTCAGGCTGGAGGTAGGAGGAGTGACGGATCCATTCACAGGCTTTTCCTCTGAAGGCGTGTTTCTGTCTTGTGTTTGCGTCTGAGCTGAGTGTGATCATACAGTCCTACAGAGTGGACTCAGAGAGAACTAAAGGTTCTGATCCAGGCTGCTCCACAGCTGATCACTTCTTTCTGCTCTCACACATAGATACAAGCCAAAGATCTATCTGGATGTTGGTCCATTCTAAACTTGTAACTGCTACAGAGATCAACAGCGTAAAACATTAGTAAAATCTCATTCCCTCGTGCTCCTCCGATTGCTTGGTTACTAGATTACTGCAGGTTTTTGTATCTTGTATTCAAATTTTTCCTGTTTGTCGAATTAAAATGATGCTGTATACATTCATTTTATCGTCAAGTCTTTTTAGCTCTTCAGTCCTGTAGCTCAGGTTCTGAGACACACCCACCAAAACGAGGAAATATGTTGTTCAACGGTACACACCGTTTTGAGATTGAACGTGCCCCACATGAAGGTGAAAGGTGAAAAGTCAAAGTAGACCTTTCAGCAAAGTTGAGTAATAATAATAATAATACATTTTATTTAAAGGCCCCTTTCTCGGCACTCAAGGACACCGTACAGGGATACATAAGACATTTAAAAGCAGCAAAAAATATAAATAAAATAGAAAAAAGAGTAAGAACACCAGATACTATTATTTGATAACAGAAATAATAATGTATCCACATACTAACTTACATTTCCTGGTTTTTCTATTGTTTTTTTACCGATATTTTTTTTTTTCAAGAATATTTATTTTCCACAGACGGTGAAGGCATGTCCCGCCCTACTCTGCCTCTGATTGGCTTATCCTGGTATCTTACCCTAACCGTAACCAATCCAACTAACGAAGGCTTTGATTACTGGCCAATCAGAGGCAGAGTGGGACATTTCGTCTAGGCAGAGGAAAGGATTGTGGGACAGTCTTGGACAGTGTACTTGTCAGTAGTTTTTAACCTTAAAGATACGTCTGTTTGTAACACAGAAAATAAAGCTCTTGAATATTTGATTTCATTATTCACACACATCATATGCTAGATTTTGTATTCACAAACAGACATTTTCTGCCTAAAGTACATTTCCTCATAGAACAAAATTCTTTCCTTAAGTCCCACAGTTTGTTAAACAACAAAAAAATATTTTGGAAACTGCAGCGCTTCTCCCCAGAATCTGGATATGATTTTATTTGTGTATGTATGTTAGTTAATCTTGTTCTATGGTGTATTTAAAAAAAAAAAAATATATATATATATATATATATATATATACATATATATATATATATATATATATATATATATATATATATATATATATATATTTTTTTTTTATATATATATATATATAATTTATCCTTTATATTCATCAATTTGTTTGTATGAATTATTTTTGGATTTATATGTGTTAATGTTTATCATACATTTTTATCATAAAAACAAAAACCCTCCAGGCAGGGGCTCGCGGTGCTCTTGCAGCCTAGCAACCGTTGTATTCCCGTGACCATAGCAACGGTGCAGTTGGCGTGCTAACAGAAGTTGTTGTGGCTGCCGTTAGCCGGTGTGTTTGTGTGTGTGTGTCGAAGCTGCTGGAAGACAAGAGAAGACAAAGAAACGGAGGAGAAGAAAGATGGAGTCCGAGGACAGCCGGCGGCTGCAGTCAGCGGCCTCGTTCAAGGCCTTCCTGTTGAAGAGCAGCACGGAGAGCCACCTGAACCTGTGAGTAGCTGGGTTAGCTCTACTCAGCTAACGCTAGCTCCCTCGGCTGGCTTCGGCACGTTCCGTGATCCCCGCTGTAGGCTGCCGCCAGTTGGGTTTCGTTGCGCGTCTACTCAAGAAATTACGGTACCGGTGCCGGCGCATGTAAAGAACCTCAAACCGCAACAAACTGCTACGTGTCACAGACTATATGTCAATGGTCACAGACCGACCTAATGAAACCATGTCATATGATCTATTAGAACAGGATTACTTTTAAATCTGTTTTATAGAAAGATATTTTACTGCAAAATAAGTATCATTTATCCATTTTATATGGAATTTGTTTTTACCTAGGTTATAACAAAACAATAATTGAACATTTTCATAAGAAGTTTGCTGAGAATCCCATGGATTTCTGCTTAATATATATTCTCAGCTGTGCTAAAATAAAATCTGAAAACATTTGATGTCATCCCAGTTTTGGAGGACAAGATCAAATTGTGTAAAATAATTCCTGTTGAAATTGAAAAAAAAAAATTATTTAATAAAATATGTTGTTAAAGGTGCTCTTAGTGATGTCACGCGTTTTTTTGTCACATACAGCAAACATCTCCTCACTATCCGCTATAGCTGCCTGTCCCCTGAACACAGTGTAAAAAAAAAAACGCGAGACAGCCCTGGCTCCACAAAACGGCAACAAAAACAAACTGCGCCAACCTGCACCATGAAACATAGCAAACAGTGTTCCAGCCAGTAACCGACAAGAAGGATTTGGGGGTGGGGGTTGGGGGGGTTAGTGCGCGGAAGCACGGAAGGGAGGGGGATCGGACCAAGGGGGTAAGCTTCTCCTCGGAACGCGTACCTCATATGGCGTCATTTTGATGCTACCAAGCCATCAACTCCCGTTAGCATTCCATTGACTGCCATTCATTTTGGCGCCACTTTGACAGCGAATAACTTTACATCCGGCGTTTAAAGACTTTATTTGTCCATTGTTTATTTCTAAAGAAACACGACAATGTATAAAAGGCTCCATTACCTTGTATCTCACGTTATGGCTCCGCAGCAGAAGTTTTTGTAAAAATAGGCTAACGATTGTGTCATAACCACATAACTTACTTACTATCGCACAGTAGAGGAATTACCGTACAGTACAGGAGAAGCTCGCAGGCAGTTTGGACTTACATTAGCTGTTTAGGTTTATTTACTGATGTTAACTTTTTAGTTAGCAATAATTAGCCTGTGCCCATGTTATCTCCTTACATATACCTACGCTCTCCGTCTCTGCAAGATTGGGAATGATTGCGATTTCTCTTGGCACAGCTACCAGAAGACTTCCAACTTTCAGACACGTTGCTCACGTCACATCTATGTCTTTGAGCTCAGTTGGAGGCTGTGCAGTAATGCTCAGCTATCACCGGAAAAGTGCTTCTAATATCCTTCACTGGTCTCCGTCCAGAGCAACGGGATCTGGTGGTCCATTTTATATATTTCAATGGATGGGACGGGATGAGGAGGAGGGAGGGGCGAGCTAGCCTCCGTTTTGTTTGACAATACTTTGAACGTCAACAAGAAGTGCCGTCACCCAACATCGCTTAGAGCACCTTTTAAAGGTTTGCTGAAATGTTCAAAGGATTCCTGTTGACCGCGACTTATCAATGAATTGACTGAGCTAATCATTTCATGTAAAAAGCAGGAAACCTGATGATTGTCATCAGTGAGGGAAAACGTTTCAGTTCCATGTGTCTGTGAAGAAAGCTCTCAGTGGGTCTCAGGTTTATATTGAAACCAGAGAAAGAGTCCTAAACAGGAGAAAGCCATGTTGCCTCTCAGTGAGGAGAGTCATATTTGTATATGTGTTTATTGGTCATGTTATGTTTATGTATCAGTGTCTGAGATGATGGATGGTCCAGACGTTCTTCTTCCTGCTTCCAGCTATGACCACCTGACCGGGATGCTGCTGAAGGTGATGGATGAGCATCCTCCCAACGTGGTGGATGTGATTGAGGATATGAGCCGCGACGTGAAGCGGGCCATGTTGGAGGAACAGCAGAGCAGCCTGAGAGAGCTCCCAGAGACCAGCGCCGCTGAGCTGCTGGCGGAGCAGCAGCGCTCGCTCTTCAGCCGGCCGGAGGACGCCGACCAGGAGGACGAACTGGTACTGTCGCACGCACGCACACATGCATGCACACACACACAAACACACACATGCACTAGGGGTGCAGCACAGGTCTGACTGTTAGCATCACATGTCTGATTACCTGGACATGTACCGAACCAACATGGTGTGGCTATTACTCATAGAGAATTTGACTAAGAGTGTTACCTCATAGAGAATATGAATAATACTCATAAGACTGTTGCTTGGTGTGGTCAGATGGAGACGCCCCTCCCTAATGTGAGCGAGCTGGGCTTCTACCTGGAGCAGGCCGGGGTGGGGCTGGGTCGCGAGGAGACACAAAGGGTCTTCCTTGCTCTCAAGCAGCTGGTGGAGTCGCAGGCGCTGCTGCGCTGCCGCCTGTGGGGCAAGGTTCTGGGCACAGAAAGCAGCTACATCGTAGCTGAGGCAGAGTACAGAGAGGGGGAGGAAGAGGAGGAGCCCAGCCTCGACGAAGACGAGACAGAGCCGGAGACGGAAGACACCGAGGTGAGCACACACTTCATCTGCTCTATTTCCCCTCCAGCTTCAGACACAACCAGGCTCCTGCTCTCTGATTGGCTCCTGTTTAAATGAGCAAACTCAGCACTTCCTCAGGGCCTTTCTCCTTTCCCAAATTTGTACCTCCTCAACTCCTCGATCCTCGGGCTTTTGACCTGGAAATTATTCTCAGCGCGCCGCGTTGAAGGACGTCCCAATTCCTAAAAGTTCTGTTTCCTCTGTCCAGTTTATAACTACGGATAGTTTTGCTACTTAAATGTCCGATGATGTCAGCTGTAGTGACATTACTGCATCATGGAAAGGTTTAAGTAAATTGTTATAGAACACACTCATACATCATTACAATACATCATTTAAAAAACAATGCAGCCTACAGAGACTGTAGTATCCATGCGGGTCTGATATAAGACCTCCCTACATTTTTATTGCACTGTCAAGTTGTGAACTGAATTCAACGTAGTTATAGAAGTTGTCATGAACACTGTTCTTCTCATCTGACAGAAATCATAAAATACAGTATATGACAAAACAATAACAGCCGATGCTGCTGTCCTGCACGTCATATTTAATAGCCTGTGGGCGGGACTAAAACACCAGGAGAGGAATCGAGGGGAGGTATTGCGAAGAGGAATCGAGGATGTACAATTTGGGAGATGAAAAAGGCCTTCAGTCTGATGTTCGTGTCTACTGCATTACTGCCATCAGTGTAAAAGCCAAGACACACCAGCCAGACGGCCGACTGTCGACAGAAAAGCCAGTCGAAATGATCAGTCGGGTCCCCGAGGTCCAAAAAACTGCCTCGGGACACACTGAGACGACACCGACTTGAGAAATGTAATACGTCTCCATAGCAGCAGTATCTGTATTGTTGCCCAAGAAATGAAAACCGGCAGCTGATTGGACGAACGCGTCACATGGGTTTGTTTTCTCCGGAAATTCAAAGCCAGACTGTCATGGCGGCTCGTTCAGAATACGATCTCATATTGTACTAAAATAGTTCACTGAAACATGTTTCTGAAAACATTTTAAGCGAGAAATAGGCCGTGCAGTTGCTGAATCCGTCTTCATTTCAGCTCAACAAAGGTCAGTTTAAAAGATTTTCATCAGATTTTGAGAGACTCTAGTCACGCTCATTCTGCTCGCCATTTCCGGGTGAGTCCCGACTGCCCTGCCTCCGACTGAACATGTCAAGTCGGCCAAAATGAACGCCGACAGCCCCCCCCAGACTGACGACACACCGAACAGACTCGAGTCACTGACCTCGCCAGACTGTCCAACGGCCGATTATCGGCCCTGTGTGTCCCGGCCTTAACACAACACTGTTCTCACCCAATCACATCTACTCTGCTGTTTTTTTTTATAGAGCTGTTAGCTACTGTCAATGAAACCCAGCACTTCCTGTGGGTGTTTCACATTAAAAGCTTAAATAGTGCTCCCCTTTCCTGGGAGGCTTTTAATGTGAACTATTTATTTACTGTCCCTTGTGATTTGTATTTCCTACCCTATAATTTCATCGTACCTCTCATTTAAGATGTTTAACACAAACTGTGATGAAATGGAATTTAGTTTGAAGTCTTGTGAAAACAAAAGATAGAAAAGCTTCATCCAGAGTGTCCCTTAATCTCTTGGAGGGACAGCAGTGACATTAATTATGTTTCTGGTCTTGTGCTGGCTTTGCTTTCAGACGGACCCTCTCCCTCAGTCGACCTATAAACCCCTCCCAGAAGTGCCGAAGGAGGCCCTGGGAACAGGGGCTAACAAGTATGTTTATTACGTGTGCAAAGAGCCGGGTCTTCCCTGGGTGAAGCTCCCGTCAGTCAGTCCTGCACAGATCACCGCTGCTCGCCAAATCCGTAAATTCTTCACGGGGCGGCTGGACAACCCGGTGGCCAGCTACCCGCCCTTCCCCGGGAATGAAGCCAACTACCTGAGAGCACAGATCGCTCGCATCTCCGCCGGAACACAGGTCAGCCCCCAGGGCTTCTTCCAGGCCGGGGAGGAGGAGGGCGATGAGGAAGACACGTCTCCCCGGGACAGCTACGAAGCCAATCCTGACTTTGAGGGCCTTCCGGTTACTGACATGGCGGAGAGTTTGTCCAGCTGGGTGCATCATGTTCAGCACATCCTGCAGCAGGTACGGTCTGATGGAAGCATACAGCCATCTCTCAGTTTTGGCAATTTCTTCGCTGTTTGCTCGCTTTCTGCTCGCAGGTTTCTCTATAGAGCTCCCCCTTACAGCTTCGGAATAGATATTTGGCAACACTGTCGTAAAAGCTCGTTGGCGACTCTCCCCCCTCCCATCTTCTCCCTCTGGCCATGTGCATTTGTTTTCAAAGAAGCTGACGAACCTACGGAGCCATGTCCACTGAGGTAGACAGCATACCTTAGCAACATTTGGTTTTCAAAATCCGGGAGATTTGTGCGGTGCGACCGGGGGTGGGGGGATGTGGGGGTTGGATTGTGTGAATAGGATGCGTTTCATACAAGAGCTGGCAACTGGTCAACATTAGACAAAAATATTGGTCCAATTATTTATAAAGGAGTTTGGGCCATGCAAATTACGGGAGTTTCCCAGGAAATAGGGCTAAAAAACGGGAGAAACAAACAAAAAAAAAAAAAAAAAAAAAAAACACCACCCCCGGGGGGTTTTTTGGGGTTGCCCCCCCCCCCCCTCTGGGTTTTTTCTTTTTTTTTTTTTTTTTTTTTTTGCCCAAAGTGTGGGGGCACAAAAAAAAACAAAACAAAACTTTACATTTTTTTTTTTTTTTTTTTTTTTCTATTTTTTTTTTTTTTTTTTTTTTTTTTTTTTTTTTTTTTTTTTTTTTTTTTTTTTTTTTTTTTTTTTTTCCTTTCTTTCGCTTTTGCGTCTTTTTTGCCGGCTCAGCCATGACGATAGTGTGAAAAACTCCATCACTACCTTGTTAGCCAGTTCCTGGATGTGTGCAGTGCCGTGAAGAAATTCGTTACATGGCGAGACCTGATATCACGCGATACTTCAGGACGCTGAGGCCGGCGGCCCGCGGGCCCAAAATTGCAAGGATGTTTTTTCCGCTCACAGGCGCTAGGGGGAAGCGAGACGACCGCCATTCAACCCGAAAAAGTCATATAGCCATTCCAATGACTCCGAAGCTGTTCAGTTAAGGTAAATTAAGCTAAAAAAAACTGCCTAGTTCCCCTTTAATGTGTGGATGTGGACTGCTTTAGGGCCGCTGTACCTGGGTGAACCTGGCTGTGAAGCCAGGAGAAGACCCTAATGAGGAAGGAGAGGCGGAGGAGAAGGAAGAGGAGCCTGATGAGCCCGAGCCAGAAGTCGGACCCCCTCTGCTCACCCCCCTCTCCCAGGATGCAGGTCAGTCTTTGACTTTACAAAGCAGTGACGACTTCAAAAGGTTTTCATTTCCACTGGGGATCATCGGGTGGCTTGTTGCCTTCACTTTTTTAGATTAGATTTTAGATTAGATTAGTTAGATTTACTCCCTAAAATCTCTCAAACAGTGTCCTGTGACTGTCCAGCTGCCAAAATCCAGCGAAGAGTCAGGAGGTGATAAAAATGTTGATAGGCTACAGTCAAGATTTTAGAATTGAACAACAATCAAGGCAGTTCAGGTTCTTTCAGGCACCATCTTCGCCCATCGCACACACCAGTCTGATCCTCCGCAGGCCGCTCCAGCTCACCAATACGTGTTGTGATATGTTAGGATATAATTCATCTTAATATCATAAGCATTGTTTATTGGAACTTTCAACTGGACTTTGAAGCTGATCTGAGCCCAGAGATTGTTATTCTTTAATGATTTGTCTGTTCTCTGCTCATCCACAATTCTTTTCATCAGCTGCTGGTTTTCCTCTATGTCGTTTCTATGGTTACCTGCGCACAAAGCGAGTTTAAAATTTTATAAAAGGCAACTATCAGTGGAAAATAGTGGCAGTGACCTCTTCCCCTTGCTGCCATCATCTCTATGTTCCAGACTGTTTGCTGAAAGCCTCTTTGTAGGAAAGATACAGTTGTGCTAGTGCACCAAAACAGCAATACAACAGTTGACATGATCTCATTTGTTTTTGGAAAACATGATAACCAATTATTGATATAAAACTTGAAGTCTTTTTAACATTTGTGTGTTTCAGAAATGTTTGGCACTCCTCCCTGGACCTCCAAGGTGTCCTCCACTCTCACCTCCCAGCATGCAGTAGCTGTGCTGCGCTCTAACCTCTGGCCGGGCTCATGTGCATATGCTTGTGGAAAGTAAGTCAACCGATCAGAATACTCTGAGTTCTTCTGTTGGATCTCTCACGGTATCCTGAAGGCAGCGTTGCAATTTACAAACAACCCTTTCCTGTATCTTCATTCAGGAAGTTTGAGAACATTTATGTTGGCTGGGGTCTGAAGTATGCAGGGGAAGGCTACAGCCCGCTTGTCCCCCCGCTGCCACAGAAAGAATACCCCAGCGGGCCCGAAATCACAGAGGCCCTGGACCCGTCGCTGGAGGAGGAGCAGGTGCTGAAAGAAGCTTTGGAGGAGCAGCAAGCTGCCCAGGAAGAGCTGCAGGACTCGGGAGACGAGGCTGAGGAAGATGACGACTGATAAAACACATATTATATTTCAAGTATTTATTTGTGAGTCAGTGGCCAATAAATCAGTTTACTCAGCAACGTGGCTTGGTGTTGTAAGCACAGGTAAATCTACTTCTGTATGTCTGAACAGGCTGCAGTGCAAAGATGAGGCATTGATTGTTCTCTAAAAGGTGTCCTGTGGAGTTTCGGACCACGAGCAGCACTATGGAACCGTGTTTTACGTTTGGTTTGCTCACTGATCTGCAGCTGCTGTTCATGTGCAACACACACAGTGAAGAAGAAGACTGCTTCAAGTTCACATAGACATTCATAATGCAGGGTTCAAACCTTTAAAGGTCCTACGACATGGTGCTCTTTGGATGCTTTTATATGGACCTTAGTGGTCCCCTAATACTGTATCTGAAGTCTCTTTTATATAGGCCTTAGTGGTCCCCTAATACTGTATCTGAAGTCTCTTTTATATAGGCCTTAGTGGTCCCCTAATACTGTATCTGAAGTCTCTTTTATATAGGCCTTAGTGGTCCCCTAATACTGTATCTGAAGTCTCTTTTATATAGACCTTAGTGGTCCCCTAATACTGTATCTGAAGTCTCTTTTATATAGGCCTTAGTGGTCCCCTAATACTGTATCTGAAGTCTCTTTTATATAGACCTTAGTGGTCCCCTAATACTGTATCTGAAGTTCTCTTTTATATAGACCTTAGTGGTCCCCTAATACTGTATCTGAAGTCTCTTTTATATAGACCTTAGTGGTCCCCTAATACTGTATCTGAAGTCTCTTTTATATAGACCTTAGTGGTCCCCTAATACTGTATCTGAAGTCTCTTTTATATAGGCCTTAGTGGTCCCCTAATACTGTATCTGAAGTCTCTTTTATATAGGCCTTAGTGGTCCCCTAATACTGTATCTGAAGTCTCTTTTATATAGACTTTAGTGGTCCCCTAATACTGTATCTGAAGTCTCTTTTATATAGACCTTAGTGGTCCCCTAATACTGTATCTGAAGTCTCTTTTATATAGGCCTTAGTGGTCCCCTAATACTGTATCTGAAGTCTCTTTTATATAGACTTTAGTGGTCCCCTAATACTGTATCTGAAGTCTCTTTTATATAGACCTTAGTGGTCCCCTAATACTGTATCTGAAGTCTCTTTTATATAGACCTTAGTGGTCCCCTAATACTGTATCTGAAGTCTCTTTTATATAGACCTTAGTGGTCCCCTAATACTGTATCTGAAGTCTCTTTTATATAGGCCTTGGTGGTCCCCTAATACTGTATCTCAAGTCTCTTTTATATAGACCTTAGTGGTCCCCTAATACTGTATCCGAAGTCTCTTTTATATAGGCCTTAGTGGTCCCCTAATACTGTATCTGAAGTCTCTTTTATATAGACTTTAGTGGTCCCCTAATACTGTATCTGAAGTCTCTTTTATATAGACCTTAGTGGTCCCCTAATACTGTATCTGAAGTATCTTTTATATAGACCTTAGTGGTCCCCTAATACTGTATCTGAAGTATCTTTTATATAGACCTTAGTGGTCCCCTAATACTGTATCTGAAGTCTCTTTTATATAGGCCTTAGTGGTCCCCTAATACTGTATCTGAAGTCTCTTTTATATAGGCCTTAGTGGTCCCCTAATACTGTATCTGAAGTCTCTTTTATATAGACCTTAGTGGTCCCCTAATACTGTATCTGAAGTCTCTTTTATATAGACCTTAGTGGTCCCCTAATACTGTATCTGAAGTCTCTTTTATATAGGCCTTAGTGGTCCCCTAATACTGTATCTGAAGTCTCTTTTATATAGACCTTAGTGGTCCCCTAATACTGTATCTAAAGTCTCTTTCCCGAAATTCAGCCTTAGTGCAGAATTACAGCCACTACAGCCAGTCCCACAATGAGCTTTCCTTAGTATGTACTAGGGGTGGTACGGTTCACAAAACCCACGGTTCGGTTCATATCACGGTTTTAGGGTCACGGTTTTCGGTTCTGTACGGCTCTTTTTATTTTTTATTTTAATCTTTATCACTCCAGAAATATACTTATGCATATTATATATAAAAATGTTCCCACACACCAGACTTATATGACGCTGGTGCATCCTCCAACTCCGGGCAGCCTTTCTTATCTCTCCCACTTGCCATTCATACACGTGACGTGACCTGCAGCACTGCACACTCCACCGTTCTCTTAATACATCCATGCACTCCACATGAGGAGCGGTCGGCTCGGCGCCTCTCAAAATCGGACGAAAATCTTTTAAACTGACCTTTGTTGATCTGAAATGAAGACAGATTCAGCAACTGCACGGCCTATTTCTCGCTTAAAATGTTTTCAAAAACACGTTTCGGTGAACTGTTTTCGTAAAATACGAGATCGTATTCTGAACGAGCCGCCATTAGAGTCTGTTTTGAAATTCGGGAGCAGCCAGACTCACGTGACGCGTTCGTCCAATCAGCTGCCATGTGTTGCGTTCGTCATGCTCATCCCGCTTGTCATTTACGGTAAGTGTTTTAACGTAGGCGTCGAAAGTGGGCACTACGGCAGTAAGTGGTTAGTGTACATTGACAGTGTACTGACGAACCGTGCGAGCCACACACGCTCCGAACCGAGACAAGCGAACCGAGCGGTTCGGATGTTTTTTCATGAACCGTACCACCCCTAGTATGTGCCATTTTCTGTGTCTGTAGCTAAATTCTCTGGGCGGGCAAAGCAGAGAAAGGGGAGGTAACCTTGCTCCTTATGACCTCATAAGGAGAAGATTCCAGATCGGCCCATCTGAGCTTTCATTTTCTCAAAGGCAGAGCAGGATACCCAGGGCTCGCCATTTCTAGCCACTGGGGGACCATAGGCAGGCTGGGGGAACTCATATTAATGTTAAAAAAAATTTCATTCCATGGGACCTTTTTAAGAAAGTGTTTCATGAGGAGGGAAATGCACTCATGCACATCACACACAATGCTGGCTGTAACCAGAAGGACATCTGTGACATCACAGAAAGAGATGTGAGGTACACTAGTCTCAACAGCATTACACAATACTTTATTTTCTGTTCACAATGAAAAGATTTTGGTTTAACATGCACACCAAATATGCATCATCTTCTGCAGAACAGTGTCTTGGACGACTTTCCTCATTCCTTATTGTGTGACGTCTGATAATTGAAAATGACAGTTGTAGCAACAGCCGTTACAGATATACAAACTCAGCAAAGAGCTACAATAGGTATGAGTTAGGCTTAAAGGTGCACTGTGAGTTCCTGCATGGTTTCAGCGCAATTTCATTTTTGTCTCAAATTGTAGACATCTCTCCTTGATCCGCTAGCTGCCTGCCCTCTGAATACACTGTGAAAAAGCCCGGTCTCGGGAGACAACACAGGGGTCATAAATGTCAAACAAACATTAGGGGCACAGGCTGTGCACCAAAATACAACAAACCACTCCAGCCAATCACTGACAAGATGGTTGGGGGAGTGGGTGGGGGTTAGTGACAGTTAGTTAGTAGTAGTAGTTAGCAGGAACTCATAGTGCACCTTTAAATATAAGAGACCAAGACAATAACATCTACACAAACACGCACACACACAATTTGTTGTGTGCAATAAATGTATGTATTATTTTTTTTTTTTTGTGATTGCTGGAAGTTTACATGTGGACAAAAACTTTATGTTTATAACATAGATGATATGTTTTCATTATGAGGAATAGAATTAGCATTTAAACATTCAATAGATAAAGGAACAGCATGAAACGTAGAAAGAAAAACTTTCATGTCATGTAACACGAAGAAGCAGGTAAACAGCAGAACATTAGATTTCTGTGGTTCTTTGCAGAATATTCATCTACACTGTGTTTATGTTTTTGTTGTGAGGAACCAGAAAGATTTAATTAATTCTTAACAGTTTTTCATTTCATCACAATGAAAGTGTTAAATAGGAGAAAGGACAATAAAGAAGAAAATAAATGAATAAAATATCGTAAATAAAAAGAAGAGAAACGTTTATTGTGCATACACTTTGTTTGTTTTTTAAATTAAATGTTAGTTAAAATATCACATTAAAATAAAATCAATCTGCAGAATATATGACTAACAGAAGGTTCATAATGTTGGAAAGATTCTCCAACCCTAACCAAAGATAGCCTAAGGTTAAACCGTATCTGCCCTAACCTCTGGGGCATGTGTTATAATCATGTGTTATAATGTGTTATAATCATAGACAGTATGGACCCCACGTAACTTCTAGGCAAGTCCCGCCTAAGAAGCAGCTCGATTGGTTGGTTGGTTAGGCATTGACCTGGGGGCGCCCTTTGTTATTAAAGGGGGGTTTTTTTTTTTGTACGTATCAGACGTTACGGAAGAAGAAGTCAAAGGGTCACGCTGTAGAAAGCTCCAGATCAACATGGCGACCTGCGTGAAGATGCTCTGTGCTGCTCGGCAGCTGCACAGAAACTCGGCTCTGCTCGCGAAAGTGAAGTGTTCCTCCATGGTCCTGAGGACCGGCAGTAGCCGGCCCCTCCCGCCCGACACAGCGGCGGCGCTGAGCCGCCTCCAGACGCCACGCTTCTACACCAGCACCGCGGTGACAGCTGGCTGCCGGCTGACCGCCAGACCTCACCGCTGGATGCGGGTCGGAGCCGCCGCTCTCCGGGGCCGAACCGAGCTCCTTACACCGACCTCTGGACCCTACAGGGTTCAGGACAGGATGTTCGGGAACCGGGCCAGCGGTGCGGGCTTCTCCGGGGAGGACGGCGGAGACAGTGCGGGCTCTGGGGGAGAAGAGTCTGGGGGAGATGGGGGAGCTCCGTACAGTGGACCCCAGATGACGGCTCTCACCCCCATGATGGTTCCGGAGGTGTTCCCCAATGTGCCGCTGATCGCTGTGAGCAGGAACCCGGTGTTCCCCCGCTTCATCAAGATCATAGAGGTGAGGAGGATGAAGGACACGGGATGATGCAATCACACAGCAACACTGGGTTGTCTCTTCAGACACTCTGAGAGACACTACTGTCTCTTTAGAGACACTCTGAGAGACACAGTAATGTCTCTTTAGACAATCTCAGAGACACTACTGTCCCGTAGAGACACTCTGAGAGACACTACTGTCTCTTTAGACAATCTCAGAGACACTACTGTCCCGTAGAGACACTCTGAGAGACACTACTGTCTCTTTAGAGACACTTTGAGAGACATTACTGTCCCTTTGGACACTCTGAGAGACACTACTGTCTCTTTAGACAATCTCAGAGACACTACTGTCCCTTAGAGACAATCTCAGAGACACTACTGTCCCTTTAGAGACACTGTGGAGCTGCGTTAGCGCTAAAGCTGCTCCAACACATGTTGTCCTCTGGCTCTGTGGCTCTGGACGAGCTGGTCAATAGCCCTGATGATGTCACAGTGATGTCACCAGGGTTAACTTGGCTCACGCTCACGTTTCGAATTCCACACAGAGTTTCTCTAAATATGGAAACTGACCGCAGATAAAATATAACTGTGTATTAGGTAACCTACCCATTGTATTTAATCTGGACTGTTCTAGAAGCCTCTACAGATGTGTAACATCTGTCCCCACATCTTCTGCTGCACTGATAGCTGATTGGTGAAGTGTACAAACTCTATTTTCTATTTCTCCTTTCTCCTTTTTGGAGAGCCCTTGCAGGGAAGGAATGATTCTGGGACATTTTCCTAGCGGGGTGAATGTGATATTTCAGGACAAAGAGCAGAGCTCAACATTGTCTGTCCTTGTTTCTGTCAGGTGAAGAACAAAGCGCTGATGGAGCTGTTGAGGAGGAAGGTTCGTCTGGCTCAGCCATACGCTGGAGTCTTCCTGAAGAGAGATGATAAGTGAGTGGTTTAAACGCCTGAGGTCTAACACTGCACGCTCTCCTTCGCTGTATGGAGCACAAACTCAGCGTTGGTTGTTGCTGCTGCTGCTTCACATTAAAAGCCTTCCACCGGTGTGACAGTGGGAGACTTTTATTTTGAAGCAGCCTCAGGAAATGAAAGTAATTGTCACTGAGATTGGTGGGGCTTTATTTGAGGTCTTATTTTTCATGTCAGCCATCATGTGTATCTGCTGATGAGCTTTATATGAGCGCAGTCATCTGGAAGTGACCTGCTGCCTGCCGTCCCTGTCTCCTGCAGCAATGAGTCCGATGTGGTGGAGTCTCTGGATGCCGTCTACTCTACAGGGACCTTTGTCCAGATCCATGAGATGCAGGACCTGGGGGACAAGCTGAGGATGATCGTCATGGGACACCGCAGGTTAGAGCCGCTGAGAGAAAGAAGAAGAAAACGCTGCTGTCCATGCCGCCCTGCGGCCCGCTGTTACCTCTGCTCTGTGTTCTCTGCTCTGTCAGGATCCGGATCACCAGACAGCTGGAGGTGGAGCCTGAAGAGGCAGCGACGTCCCCTGTGTGGTCCGAGTCTGAGTCCGAGTCCCAACACAAACCGCCGCAGAGACGCAAGGCCAAACGCAACCGCAAGGACCAGCCGGGGTCGGTGACGGAGCAGCTGGAGGACAAGGTGTGTTACATGTCATATAGACCATTACAAACACACAAACACACGCAGCACACACGTACACATGAGCACTCTAAATGGCCCCAAGTTGATTTCCTGTTGCAGTGTATGTGAATGACATTAACTGACTGGAAGTTAACAAGGGTCCAGGCTGATGCCTAGCAATGGCATTCCATTGAAAAGGTCTATATCGCTCTCAGACACACACACACACACACGCTGTTCATACGGCCAAGCAACACTCACACCTTCTTCTAGGCTGTGTGGTCGTTATTCACTTTTTCTGGGCTGATAGTGAGTCAGCACATACTGATGCTGCTCAACTATATTTATTCAAACACTGGGACACTGAGGGAATGAGCTGCTACACAGCTCTTAGGCAGAGCAGGAACCCTAACCCACCGGGGCCTCATAGAAAGAAAAAGACCCAGGTCCACTGATGTCAGCTGCTTTAGGTAAGCTGAAAGATAGCTGAAGAGTTTCACCACTGAAGTACATTAACTGTGGCCAGGCCCTGCATGGTTAGCTGATGCTGTGGCCCCGTTCTATAGAGGGGCCCGTGTGCTCTAGGGATCGACCGATATGGATTTTTTTAGTACAGATACCGATTTATTTTCCATCAGCCTTAGCCGATGACCGATACGGGCTGCCGATTTTCTTGAGCCAATATTTGGAGCCGATGCTGCTTTTGCTCCCTCAATTTACATCATAAAAATGTAAACCCTGTCACACTGGATTTGTTTTCGGAATTTGCTCTGCGATTTATTTAAAAATAATAAACAGAAACACAGATCAGTGTCACTTCTGCAATCGATGTTTGCAATGTGCATCATATGGATGGGTGCCCTGCATATGGTTAACTGTGCAAGGGTAAAAGGCTTTCATCAACATCTACAACACAGCCTTGATGATGCATTGCTTGCTGACCTATTATAAGACATATATATAATCAGGTTGTCACAAAATCTCCTTTGTCAACACATTTTAAATAATTTAAGAAAACAATAAACCTGAAAAGTAGCCATTGAATAAAGTGCTTGATTTGTAATTTAAGACTGCCATCACTCTGCTAGTGGGGGACGAGCAGTGCATGGTCTGCACGTGAACTGCAGCGTCTCCAGCAACACAGAGCTGCCTGTGGACGCCTGTCTGTAAATAATGCGGGTGAAAAAACTATCGGCGAACGCAGCAGCCGCGTATCGGCCGGCCGATAAAATCAGCCTATCACTAATGTGCTCACATGGAGGACATTTCTAAGTGAAGTTGTGTGTAAAGTGACTCCGAACACCTGCAGCCAGGTAGGACTGCTGGGCTCAGAGTCAAAAAACGAAGCTGCACAGCTGCTGTGTGTATTTACAGCTACATACAAAATGCAATGTAAATCAGGTTAATCCAGATCTGGCTGAATCCAGTCATCAGATGTGCCCCGAGTTATTTGAGCTCACCGTAAAGACACACAATGAAGAACAAACGAGCGAAGTTAATGACGTTTGTGTCGTTGCTGTTGGTCAGGTGTCAGAAGCCGACCTGAGTCCAGAGCTGCAGCCTCTGTCCTCCTCCAACATCCTGATGGTGGAAGTGGACAACATCCAGCATGAACAGTTCACCGTCACAGAGGAGGTCAAGGTACAAACACCCAGTGCTGTGAAGGAACAGTAGGTGGCAGTAGGACACTGCATTTCATTCACAACACAGAAAGATCTAAACGTGTGTGTGTGTGTGTGTGTGTGTGTGTGTGTGTGTGTGTGTGTGTGTGTGTGTGTGTGTGTGTGTGTGTGTGTGTGTGTGTGTGTGTGTGTGTGTGTGTGTGTGTGTTGAGCAGGCGTTGACAGCAGAGATAGTGAAGACCATCCGAGACATCATCGCTCTGAACCCCCTCTACAGGTCAGTCCCAGTCCGTCGTCCCATCATCCCACACTCCTTCTGCTCTTTATGATGCAGCGCACACAGAGCCTTTAGGGCTGCATTAACAGTCCGATGACTGCTCGCTCTGTGTTACAAACAGGTTCCCTGTAATATTTTACATTGTGTTCTGTAGTGTTGACATCCTTAATCTTGCTTTAATTTCAAGGATTTGAGCTCTTTTTTTTTTTTTGTCTTCAAGTAGTTACACTACATGACTCGAGTTCAGGAAGCAGTATCACTTTTTTATTCATATACAACCCCATGCACATAACTTGGGTGTTATTTTAGACTCCCATCTTTACCTGGAGAAACCAATATCTTCTGTTGTAAAGTCCAGTTTTTACCAACTAAGAATAATTTCTAAACTCAAGTCAGTTCTGTCATACAATGATCTGGAAAAAGTCATCCATGCCTTCATAACCTCCCGCTTAGACTATTGTAACTCTCTCTACTTTGGTCTCCCTCTGACTCTGGTGGCACAGCTTCAGATGGTCCAAAATGCAGCGGCTAGGCTGCTCACCAATACAAAAAAGCGTGAACACATTACACCTGTCCTAGCCTCCTTGCACTGGCTTCCAGTCCAGTCTAGGATACAATTTAAAATACTGTTGATGGTTTTTAAAGCACTTCACGCCCCGGCCCCCAGCTACATAGCTGATATTATTCATCTTCACGTAGCCCCCAGGTCCCTCAGATCCTCCAGCCAAGGCCTCCTCCATGTCCCACGGTCCCGGCTTAAGCAAAAAGGTGACAGCCTTTTCTGTAGCTGGTCCTCAGCTGTGGAACCACCTGCCACCTGGCTAATGCGCTATGTACAGCACTTTGGTCAGCGTGAGCTGTTTTTAAATGTGCTATAGAAATAAACTTTACTTACTTACTTACTTACTTACTATATATCTATAAACTATAAATCTGAGTTTCTCTGCAAAGAGTCATGCAAAAGCACCACTTTAATTCTTGTGTTTACCAGAGATGTGCTTGTACGTTTCTTGGAAATAAGTCATTCAGCATGAAAAAAGCATCAAACATGACTGATTGACTAAAGAAATCTAAGTTGACTAAGACCAAAACGACCGATTAATCGACTAAGAGGGAGCAGCCCTACTATTTTCAATTTTTGTTTTATATCAGAGAATATGGGACGTAGAAATAAGCGCTGAAAGTGTGTAGAAGAAAAATTTTACAATTTAAAACGTTGGAAAAAGCAAAAACAAACTGTGAAAAAAAGCTGTCGAAGGTTGACGGGAAGACAACACAAGGGTTAAATTAGGGGTGTTGTAGAAATTTACAGTGGAAGAAATTCTCCTTGTTGTCTTAAAAATCACAAAGTCACCGGTGTGAAGAATCAAGTCTTTATGTCTCGCTGCATGGAGGGGAGGCATCAGAATGCAGTCCTCTCTAGACATTCAGAATCTTTTGCCCTTAAACATCCTCAAGTCAAACAAAGGAACAAATGCTCAACTCAAGACAATGTTGATTGAGTCTGTGCAATGCAACATGTATTTCCTGAGGCCTTCCTGAAATCAAAAGTCATGTTAATGTATTTCACAATACCCTTTTTATATGTATAAGAACTGCCCCCCTGGTGTTATATTCTAACCATTCGACTTTTGTCTCTCAGCTGACTGTTTTATACATATCTAACATCAAACTCAATACATGAAATAATGTGTTTGTGTGTGTCTGTGTGTCTCTCAGAGAGTCAGTCCTCCAGATGATGCAGGCTGGTCAGAGAGTGGTTGATAATCCCATCTACCTCAGCGACATGGGAGCAGCTCTGACAGGAGCAGAGTCGCAGGAGCTACAGGACGTCCTGGAGGAGACCAATGTGAGCAGCCTGTGTGGGATTGCGGCAGGGGGAGGGGGGGGCTCAGGAACTGGTGGTGGGGAAGTCGATCAGACATCCAGTTAGTCCTCATCCTTCTGGGCTCTTCTATGAACTGAAACCAACTATTCAGATGAAGCACGCGTTGCACTGCGTCTCCTTCGCCTCATTCTGATGTGCAAAGCCAGAATGGGATTATTGGCGCCCGCTGAGGCAGATGGCCCACAGGGACTACGGTTGGTGTGACCCACAGTCATAGTGGGTGTTATTTACCCTAGCCTCGTGGGACCATCCTGATCTGGCGAGCTCCAGTTTTCCACTCGCAGATCAGTCTGGCATCTTGAGATAGAGAAAATTTGGAGCCGTTCACCAAACAACCGACCAATCAGCGTTGTTTTTGAGGCGGGTTTAGGTGTGACGCAACGAGAAGCGACTGTTCAGTCTAAACAACATGCAGCTTCCACGGATGAGATGAGCGTAGCTATCGCGTTTAAGTTTTATCCGAATCAGAAAGTATTCCTTCATTGAAAGAAGAGCAAAAAACGGCACTGGAGGCTTTTCTCGGAGGAAAAGATGTTTTTGCTCTTCTCCCGACTGGTTTCGGCAAGAGTTTGATCTGATTGGTTGATTTGGCCTGTCTGTCACCAACATAGGTGGTGATAGACAGATGGTTTATCCAATCAGCTAACCAGTATTTTCGCCCCTTCCCAAAAGTTCTCCAACGGAAAGTTCCCAGATGGATATGCCGAGCAAATGCGAAGTGATCCATCTGGTGGAGTCAGGTTATATTTACCCAGTAAAAAGGATGGCAACATGAAGGTTGGAGTTATTGCTGGTGTTTTCAGACAGTATGTCAGGTACGAAGATGAGGACTAATTGTGTGATTTTGCAAATGCACGTCTGGTCCCGTGATAAAGATGGGCACACAGACGCCATATATATCTTCATATGAAGGTTGTGGTAGTGATGAGTCGAAAGTGTTCCGGCCTTTGAAACGCGCTGCTGTCTCTCTCTGCAGATCCCGAAGCGTCTCTACAAGGCTCTGTCTCTGCTGAAGAAGGAGTACGAGCTCAGCAAGCTGCAGCAGCGACTGGGCCGAGAGGTCAGAGGTCATCTCCACACGTAGCAGCTTTAGCCGCTCACCACGCTCCGTCACTGATCCCTGTCCCTGCTCTGCTCACAGGTGGAAGAGAAGATCAAGCAGACCCACAGGAAGTACCTGCTCCAGGAGCAGCTCAAGATCATCAAGAAGGTAACACACACACACACACACACACACACACACACACACACACACACACACACACACACACACACACACACACACACACACACACACACACTGATTGACTGACTGACTCTGACAGACATACACACAGACAGACACTGACAGACATATATACACACACACTGACTGACAAACAGACAGAGACACACAAACACCAACACACACACACACACCCACACACACACACACACACACACACACACACACACACACACACACACACACACACACACACACACACACACACACACACACACACACACACACACAGAAGGACCGCCTGTCGGTCACTGTGTCTGTCAATGTGCGTTGTGTCTGCATTGTGTCTGTCGTTGTTTCTGTTGTTGTATGTGTGTCTATCTGTGTGTGTGCCTGTGGGTCTATCACACCAGTGTGACCCCCACAGCAGACGTGGAGCTTTTATTTATCACAGCCTGGCTGTCGTACTGGATTAGCACGATGTATCCAGCAGCTGCAGCATATCACAGAATATTAGTATTATACAGCATACAGTGTAAGATAGTATCTTTACAGGAGTGCAGGTTTTGCTTCTTTGTCCATCACTGACTGTGTGTGTGTTGTTTCAGGAGCTGGGTCTGGAAAAAGAGGACAAGGACGCCATCGAGGAGAAGTTTAGAGAGCGTCTGAAAGAGAGGACTGTCCCGCAGCACATCATGGACGTCATCAACGAAGAACTGAACAAACTGGGACTGCTGGACAACCATTCGTCAGAGTTCAAGTTGGTCTTGTGTATTTCCTGTCCCACTAGCCTGAGAAGGCCTTTGAGTTATGATCTCTTGACAAATACTAAACACAGTGGCATGACATTTATAATATGAACATATATACAATTTAATATTCAGCATCTGTGGGAAATGATCCCTGATGTCACAATGAACCCTGAGCTTTTTCTTTATAGTGCTATATTCAAGATCTAATGCAACAACATTTAGGACATTCTTGCCTTCCATTGTGGATACGTAGCAGCTCTAGTTAAAGAGACAGTTGCGCTGTTCGGTGTGCTTGTATGAGCTACGCCTCCACAGTCAGGAGTGTGTGAGCTACAGTAGATGGCGGTCGGCACGCCCCCAGTAGTACCCACACAGAAGCCAAGCAATGTCCTGCTGCGGACGGGGCAGCAGTAATGTAAAAACATCTGCTGACCGCCATCTACTGTAGCCGACACACTGACTACAACCTTATTGCTAAACTTCTGAACTGTCCCTTTAATTGCAACACTCATTGCCTGCAGGTGGCACTAATGTCAGGATGGCAGTAGCGTGTGCGTTCTCTGCCTGTACACACACACACACACACAAACCGAACCTGAGTGAACGTAAAGAGACTTTGTTCAGAACTGAAGCTCCACAGGAATGCTGTGATGGTCATCTTTCTGTTCTGTTGGTATATCAGACCCACTTCACACTGAGGATACTGAAATCATTTTATTTGACACTGCAACAAACCCCTGTGTGTTTCAGCGTGACCCGTAACTACCTGGACTGGCTAACCAGCATGCCCTGGGGCGTCAACAGTGAAGAGAACCTGCTGCTGGACAGAGCCAAAGAGGTTCTGGAAGAAGACCATTATGGGATGGATGACGTTAAGAAGCGCATATTGGTTAGCACACACACACACGCACGCACGCACGCACGCACGCACGCACGCACGCACGCACGCACGCACGCACGCACGCACACACACACACACACACACACACACACACACAGAGTTACTGCATCATTGACTTCCTCTGTGTCTCTGCAGGAGTTCATCGCAGTGAGCCAGCTGCGTGGCTCCACCCAGGGGAAGATCCTGTGTTTCTACGGTCCTCCGGGCGTAGGGAAGACCTCCATCGCCCGCTCCATCGCCAGAGCCCTCAACAGAGAGTACTTCAGGTTTAGCGTGGGAGGCATGACCGACGTGGCGGAGATTAAAGGACACAGGTGTGGAAGTGTATACTGCCGTTATCACAGAGGGGTCTTATGATAGTTCCCAGCGTCAGTAGCACATCCAGGGCTTTCTGTCTCTGGGCCACGGAGGGAATCTGGATAGTACTTGAATCCACTTCCCCCCCCGGTGTGCTGGGTTACAGCTGCACAGGTGCTCATATTGAATTTCGGGGCTGAAACTGATCCATTATAACCAATGTGAAGAGAACAAGTAAGGTTTATACTTTTTGTTTTTCTAATTTAG
This sequence comes from Perca fluviatilis, assembly GCF_010015445.1. Classification (NCBI taxonomy): domain Eukaryota; kingdom Metazoa; phylum Chordata; class Actinopteri; order Perciformes; family Percidae; genus Perca; species Perca fluviatilis. Next base: position 36,734,563 of record NC_053120.1, read on the forward strand.
AGAGGCTTGGCCATCCCTATAATAAAGAATTTCATTATTGTTAACTTGTTTGTAATAACCTTATTCTATGTTTCAATATATAGACTAATGAACACCAGACTTTGCATGTATAGGCTCAGAAACTCATAAAATGTGGGATAAATGTGCATCACACAATCAATCAATCTATGAATTAATCAATCAATGTCTGTGTGTGTGTGTGTCTCTCTCTCTCTCTCTCTCTCTCTCTTTTTTTTTTTTTTTTTTTTTTTTTTTTTTTTTTTTTTTTTTTTTTTTTTTTTTTTTTCAGGAGAACGTATGTTGGGGCGATGCCGGGGAAGATTATCCAGTGCCTGAAGAAAACCAAGACTGAGAACCCTCTGGTGCTGATCGACGAGGTCAGTACGGTGCTAGTCTCGTATTCTTCCTCCACAGCGCTGCAGAGGAAGATCTGGCTAGTCCACACCACATACCTGGATGGGAGGAAAACGTGCTCTGGTTTATTGGTATTTCTTTAAACCAATCACAATCGTCTTGGGCCACGGTGCCTCTGCTAAATAGCCTCGGGAAGGAACTTGTTTTGCTGGAACGTGTACATTCAAAAGTTGTTTTAGTCTTAGATTAAACTCAGATTGGGCAGGGTCTTTTCCCTTTTCTGCATAGTGGTGGTTAGATAGCTGGGTTATAATAACAAAAGGTCAGTTCCTAATCGCAAAACCGGTTTTGGGGGAGAGTAGTTAGTAGAACTGTTTAGAAGTGGACTGTTCCTATAACTACGTTCCTGTAATTACTTGGTTGGAAAGAAGCTATAGACTAGTATGGTGCTAACATCACATTAGCATGTTAACAAGCTAGCATGTTGATGTTTAGGAGGTACAATGTTTACCGTGTTAGTTTAGCTTGTTAGCATGCTAACATTTGCTAAGCAATAAAGAGAAAGTACAGCTGAGGAACTATTTTCTGAATGAAATGATTTCAAACTTTATTCATTGGATGTCCCCACAATGTTGCATGCTGGGAGAATCCCGTGTAAACTTGTTGGATGTTAAAATAGTTTTCCAGTCCAGAACAGCGTTGGTGAGCCTGGATCATTATGTCGGGTTAGAGTTAGTCAGGTTGTTGCCCTGTGCAGTCTCCTCAGTGGTCAGATGAAGGAGGTTTAAACTGGGATGTGTCTGTCCACAGTATGTTCAGCAGATATTCCAACAGTACTAACCTTCTGTTTCTGTTGTGAAGTTTGAAGAAGTTAAATGTTCATTCCAGCTTGTTAGATGCCGACCTTACACTGAAACAGCTTCCAGTTTGTTTACCAGTGACTGCTGATTAGGATTGGGTACCGAAACCCGGTGCTAATACGGCACCGGTGCCTAAACGGTCGGTATCTACCGGACCGAATGCGGATTTCGGTGCCTCATTTCGGTGCCAATTAAATGTCTTCTCTGATGCTCTGAAACAGACGTTAGAGGCAACCGAAGCATCGCAGTTAACACTTCACTTGGCAGCAGGTAACGTTAGCCCACCGTTAGCTAGCAGCTGGATTAAACACGGTTAAAATGCTGACAGCTAAACGGTGTAAAGGGTGACTGTATTTCACTGTAGAGGGTTCCAACAGCGGGACGTTAAGCAGTCTGCAGCTGCCTTTGTCGGAAAAACAACACAGATGGTGCGTTCAGTTGAAACTAGTAAGCCTCGTGGTGCATTAAAAGTTATTGTAAAATACCCTATTCCCCTATTTTTTTTTTTTTTAAGTATCTGTTCAGGCACAGTTTAGGCACCGGCACCATTTTAAAAGTATCGTTTTAGCACCGGTATCGGAAAAACCCTAACGATACCCAACCTTACTGCTGATTTCTTCTCTTCTTCTACTGTCTCAGAGGAATCTCTGTCAGGACACAATCAAGCTCTGTGGCAGCAGATTGCAAACTTTTCAACATGATTTTTTTGTATAGGTGTATATATTTAAATATTATTCTAATGCGTCTTTCTGTAACCTGCCATTACCAGGTAGATAAGATGGGTCGCGGTTACCAGGGCGATCCATCGTCTGCTCTGCTGGAGCTTCTGGACCCTGAACAGAACGCCAACTTCCTGGACCACTACCTGGACGTTCCGGTGGATCTGTCAAAGGTGCGTTATTATGGATCTCCCCTAACTTCTAGGCAAGTCCCGCCCTACGAAGTAGGCCAATTGGTTGGGGTTAGGCATTAGTGTATTTAAGCCCCGCCCATCTCCTTTTGCTCCAATAAAGGTTTTGTTCATCTGCACGGCCAATGTGATTGACACGATCCCAGAGCCTCTCCGGGACAGGATGGAGATGATTAATGTGTCTGGATATGTGGCCCAGGAGAAACTGGCTATAGCTCAGGTAACACCACGTCTACCTCTGCACTTCTTCATATCCTGAAATACCTTACAATGTGTTGTTTATTTTGCATAGTTTTTTAAATTGTGCTGTAGCAGTGTTGTTTTTATGAATATTGTTGCATATTTGTAATGCTAGTTTTTTTTTCTCAAACTGAATGTGCCTTGCTCTCCATGGTCTGCGTGTCAGAATTACCTGGTCCCTCAGCTGCGCTCCCGCTGTGGTCTGACGGAGGAGAAGGCCTCTATCTCCTCTGACGCCCTCAGTCTGCTCATCAGGCAGTACTGCAGGGAGTCTGGAGTCAGGAACCTGCAGAAACAAGTGGAGAAGGTAAAATACTACACAGACTGACTGGACTAGCTGGACTGTACTGACTTTAAACCATCATTTTATTCATTTGGAAACAAATAAATCTGATGATAACAACGTAATTTCTCATTTGGATGGCACGCTGCAGCAGAAAGCAGCACATTCTCCGCAGTTTGTTTTTGTGCGTTAATCCCTTTTCCGTCTGCTGTCAGGTTTTTCGCAAGGTTGCGTTCTGTATCGTCAGCGGTGAACAAACCGCAGTGACTGTTACGCCTGACAACCTGCAGCTCTACGTGGGTAAACCTATTTTCACAGTGGATCGAATGTATGATGTCACCCCTCCAGGAGTGGTTATGGGGCTGGCATGGACTTCTATGGGTAAGACACACACACAAACACACAAAAACACACACAAACAAACCACAAACAAAAGTATGGATAAAAGATGCAACATGCTGAAGGCCTGTCTGCATTGTGTCCTCTGTGTAGGAGGGTCCACGCTGTTTATCGAGACTTCACTGCGGCGTCCTCCTGCAGGAGCAGAGACTAAAGGAGAGGGCTCACTGGAGGTGACAGGTCAGTCTGACATCTTCTCCAGACACTGAACACAGAGCGTGGTAAAGGTGTTGGTGTAGTCAGTCTGATATCTCCTCCAGATAGTGAACACAGAGCGTGGTAAAGGTGTTGGTGTAGTCAGTCTGACATCTCCTCCAGATAGTGAACACAGAGCGTGGTAAAGGTGTTGGTGTAGTCAGTCTGACATCTCCTCCAGATAGTGAACACAGAGCGTGGTAAAGGTGTTGGTGTAGTCAGTCTGACATCTCCTCCAGATAGTGAACACAGAGCGTGGTAAAGGTGTTGGTGCTCCTCTGCAGGTCAGCTCGGCGATGTGATGAAGGAAAGTGCAAAGATCGCTTCAACCTTTGCCAAAGCCTTCCTGATGACCCAGGAACCCGATAATCACCTACTGGTCAACTCCCACCTGCACCTGCATGTCCCTGAGGTAACCATGGCGATACAGTGCTGTATCTTAATGACATACCATTGTGTCATCTTTTTTTTAATTATTTTTACTTATTCTTCACTAAGCTACTAAACGCTATGCAAGAGAAAGTACGTTTTCATTTGTGTAGCATTTTTCCAAACGGAAGAGCTCAGAGCCACTCTGCGTAGATCTGAAAATGTCCTGCTTGCTTTGTCGTCCGTAACGTCGCTTGTTTCTAGGGGGCGACTCCCAAGGACGGACCAAGCGCTGGCTGCACCATTGTCACAGCACTGTTGTCCCTGGCAACCGACCGACCGGTGCGCCAGAACGTAGCCATGACTGGAGAAGTGTCACTGACGGGCAAAATACTGCCAGTTGGAGGAATCAAAGAGAAAACCATTGCTGTAAGTACAAGAGACACACACACACACACACACACACACACACACACACACACACACACACACACACACACACACACACACACACACACACACACACACACACACGAATGTCAGGGATGATGATGTAGAGCGAGTGTAGAGGGTGATGCAGGACCTGGAGGTGGTAGGATGATTTAGTAATTCCGTTGATGTGGTTTTTGAAATTTAAAGCAACACTATGTAACTTTGGGCAAACAAAATATGAAGATTTAAAACATAAAACATAAATATATACTGATTTGATTACAGCAAAGAAAACGTCGGCAGTATTGACGGCAAAATAGGCTACAGAATATTTTGTTCTGTATTCACCGGTGCAATATTAGAAAATCAAATTTATTTTTCTAGAGACTTTCAAACATCAACATGTCATTTATTAATATGTATTTGTGTCTAAACGACATATAAACATCTTTTCCTATTCTATTTTGCCTGGAAACGATTCCAACACGCTTGCGTGTCGCATGAAAAATAGGCATTGGTTCTAATTCTAGCAGGCACGCATTTTTGTGCATGTCACGCAGGCAGTGTGTAAGCTCTAACCTGTTAACATGGGATCTGACACGCCACGCAGCTGACACCCTCGCACGACGCATCCAGTGTGTAACCGGCCTAAATCAGAGAAGCTACAGGTAAAGAATCTGGGTTCAGAAGGTGGCATTGGAGCTGATAACACTTTCAAATGTGGCATCTATTTTTTTTTTTTTGGGGGGGGGGGTGAAGCTGAAGAAATGAAAGGGGAATGACATGCAGCAAAGGGCTGCAGGTCGGAGTCTAACCCGGGCCCGCTGCGTCAAGGAGTAAACCTTTATATATGGGCGCCCGCTCTACCAACTGAGCTATCCGGGCGCCCCAAATGTGCCATCTCTTAATAAAGCTAAACAATTTGGAGTTTGTCTTTAGAGGAAAGGCCAAGGAGTAACTACAAGTATAAGTGTGTATGCTCAACAGTTTTCATTTTAGGTTTCCTTTTAAATCTTCATATTTTGTTTGCCCAAAGATCTTTTTCTACATGGCCCCTTTAAAGGAAAGATTGTCGAAACTTTTGGGAACCATTTCCTGGGGACCATGAATATTTATAGAAAACGTGCTGACAATCTGGCCGCTAGTTGTTTAGATGCTTCTGTTGGATGATGTTGTTTCTCATTAACAGGACCTTCATATAGTAGCTGGTGTTGGTTTGATAATTTAGGATGAGGATAGGTTTTCATAACATCAAACAAAGAAAAATATTGAAAATATTGGTGCAGTAATTTGTTAAAGTAAAACATTGTTACATCGCTCTGGAGTTAAGTTATTGGAAATGTTTTGATCAGATCAGCTGCGCCGGTGACTCGGCGCTATGCTAAAAATAGCTGCTAACACTTGCATGTCAATTTCACAGACCTGCGGGAACTAATTCTGTCGATAGAAAAATGATTGTTTGCAGCAGATATCTAAGTTATAGCAATATTGAGCTAGCTAAGCAGTTTGGTGTTTGTATGTGCGGGATTTATTGAGTTTGGCAAATCCCACGATCTCTACAAAGCTAATGTTAGCTCAATTATCTGGCTGGGGTCAGCCCTATGGTCCCACAGCCCAATAGTCCCACATTTCTAAGAATTTTTTTTTCATTGAAAATTAGGCCCTATGTTCCCACATTTCTAGGACATTTTCAAAATTAGGTATTACATTTTTTAGGGTTAGGGGGATTAAAATCTGATACAAATTTATGCTGTCAAACGACAGCACTAGTAATATTAAATCGTGATTTAATCGCATTAATGTCATAGTTAACTCGCAGTTAATCGCACATTTTTATCTAAATGTCCCTTGATTTCTTTTTGTCCCATTATTATTTTTTCTCATTTTAATGCTCTTATCAACATGGAACAGTGGATCGGCTTGCTTTGGCGAGGGAGCAGAGAATTCGCATCAGCTGTGTGCTCGGTCATCAAGTGGTATTTCAGACTGGACGTGCGATGATGCCTCAGTTCAGAACGACAAAACACACAGATCACTTTGGTTTTGTCAATGGAACCATTTGGCAACTTTTAGTAAACTTTCCATTCAGAATCTTATTGCCATCCATTTCGGCATCTCGCGCTCGCCATCCACTCAAAACGTAACGTTAGCCTGCTAGTCTTTGGCCGGCTCGCAAGCCCAAACAAGTGTGTGGCGTACCTGTTGTCTTGTTTCCGGTCTAGCTAGATCCAGTGTGGTGTTGTAATTTTTCTAACGTTACTAGTTGTTGCAACAGCATGTGAAAAAAATCTACAAAGTTTGCTAGGCCAAAAAGAACGGTAATCTTGCGATAAAAAAATTGACGCCGTTAAAACAGGTTTGCGTTAACGCCGTTAATAACGCGTTTAACTGACCGCACTAGTGGGAACATAGGGCCTAATTTTGAAAAACATCTTAGAAATGTGGGAACATAGGGAACACTAGTTGTAGGCAAACTTTCCCCTTTTGGGATGGAATAAGATTGTAGTCCGGGGGTTTCTTATACGACTGTTACTACGGCCAAATGCACAGCATAACGGGACGCCGGCCAAATGCACAGCATAACGGGACGCCAGGCAGGTTGTACTAGCGTGTTTTGCGAATCTTCTCGTGTGTATTGCGTATCAGTCTTATGGGTTGCTATGCTGTGACTGGACACAAACATGGAGGCGCCAAGGTAGCATGACCTCAGGTGGTCCCTATGAATAGTTGTTTTTGTAGAAACCTTTGTGAAATAAATGTCTAATTGATGGATTTTCTTGTGTCCATTAGGCCCGTCGTGCTGGTGTGACGTGCATCATCCTGCCCGATGAGAACAGGAAGGACTTCTCTGACCTGCCCGACTACATCACCGAGGGCCTGGAGGTCCACTTTGTGGATCACTACAGACAAATGTACCCCATCGTCTTCCCACAGGACCAGTCTTAACAAGCTTTTAACTACAGAGCTAAAGCCAAGGCGAGGTGGACCAAGACTTGTTTTTATTACACTACTTCAGAACCTATTAAGTTACCACATTCTGTTGTAACATCCACTTTGGACTCCAAGGTCCTGCTGTGGAGATTGGCGCTACATTATCTGTTCCAAAATCCTCCCATGGAACAGCTGGACATAGAACGCAGTTTCAGCCGCTGTAGGAGGACAGACGTGTGCCAATGATGTCATACATAGTGAAGTCAGGTGATGATGAACAATGGCCGCTCGTCACAGGATAAGACGTCATGGATGAGCAGAGGTAGAGGTGGCAGCTCTCTTTTTTTAAAGGGCTGTGGACGGACTCTTACACAGATTTCTTTTATTATTATATATTGTTATTGGCCAGATGTGATGATGATGTCGAAATAAATTAAATAATAAACACAACTCTACCTTTACTAATCAAGGGTTCTCAACCTGGCAACCCCCGTGAACCTGGAGTCAGGGCATGTTTTGAATTTGGACTGCAGTTACCATTGTAAACGCTAGCTGTGTCGGTATTATATATTGTATAATACCTAAAGTAAACTAAACATAAATAGAAGAAAAGGTCAGTAGGCTATATCCAGCGCTCAAAAACACACTGTGAAATATGAAGTTATTAATTTAATTAATTAATCCAAATTCACAACACGCTTGACTGAAAGCAAAAAGCCCTAAAGCCCCACCCCTTGCAGCTGACAACTTAAACTTTTTCAACTTGTATCGTGCAGTAGCTTAGTTTTATTTACAGTTTATAACATGCACTGTTAATGTTTCACTGTGAGTCAGAGACAAGAGTTAAGTTCTCGCATTAACCGGTTGATTAAACCACTCAAACAGTGCCATATTATTATTATTATTATTATTATTATTATTAGCAGTTTCAATGTCTCACAGAAAATCAAATGTACTCAAGCTGTGTACAGGATTACTGGGGAATGAACTAGTGATGGCCAAATGAAGCTTTGTGAACCATTTCTTTTAATTGTCTGAGCCCACTAGATGGAGCTCTTGGCTTCAATAAAAAGGCTCAAGGAATGGCAAATCAGTGGGTTTTCAACCCTTTGTTGAACAGAGAGCGCCATCTAGTGGGCTCAGAAAATAAAGAAAATGCTTTGTGAAGCTTCATGGGGCTTTATTTGGCCATCACTAGACTGAACCACGGGGCCAGAGTTTGCATTGGCTACTTGCTGGTGCAGTGTAAACCCCTGAGCCACCATATCACAATATAAAGTTAGTTGAAAAAAAGTCCTAGTGTAGTATGTTGATAAAAGTGATGAAAATGTCATAGTATAGTATGTCGAAAAAGGTAATGGTATAGTTTGTAAGTTCTAGTATAGTATGTCGAAAAATGTTAAAAAATATTATGTAAAAAGTCTGGAAAAACATGCAAACTCCACACAAAAGTCCCAGCCCAGACAGGGGAATTGAACCAAGGGTCAGGGGCTGCACTGGCTACATGCTGGTGCAGTGCAAACACTTGAGCCACCGTGCTACACTATAAAAATTGTTGAAAACAGTCATAGCTTAGTATGTCGAAAAAAGTCATCGTACTGTATAGTATTTCGTAAAAAGTGCTAAAAAAGTCATAGTATAGTATACAAAAAAGTCATAAAATCATAGTACAGGATGTCGAAAAAAAAAAAAAGTACATAGTTAAATTCAAAGGCTGTTGTTTTGCATTAGAGTTTGTATCTACAAATTTGACCCAGCTGGATTTGATTTTCCAAGGTGACAAAAGGTTCAAATGTGAAAAAAAGAGTGTCCTCACCTGATTGGTCCAAATCTATCACAATATACAAAACAAGGACTTTGTATGCTTTGTAGCAAACACTGTAATTTGAATGACGTGGTGGGACAGAGTTTATCCTAGACAGCACTGAACTATTCAATTCAATTTTATTTATAGTATCAAATCATAAGAGTTATCTCAAGACCCTTTACAGAGAGAGTAGGTATAGACCACATTCTATAATTATATATTCCAGTAATTCCCCCAAGAGCAAGCATTTAGTGCTACAGTGGTGAGGAAAAACTCTCTTTTAGGGAGAAACCTCAGGTGGTGAGGAAAACTTCCTTTTAGGGAGAAACCTGGGACAGACCCAGACTCTTGGTAGGCGGTGTCTGACTGTGCCGGTTGGGGGGGTGATGAACAGTGGCAACAATAGTCACAATAAAGATAATGGAACTATGACTAGAAATAGTAGTTGTAGTAGTTCATGGCGTAGCAGGGCACTGTAGGGCGTTACAGGGCGTAGCAGGGCACTGTAGGGTATACCAGGACATAGCAGGGCGTAGCAGGGCGCTGTAGGGTATACCAGGATGTAGCAGGGCAATGCAGGGCGTAGCAGGACGTAGCAGGACGTAGCAGGGCGAATGAGTTGCACAATATCCATGATGATGGAGAACAAGTAGTGTGATACTTATGTTTTGTTATTGTTGACAGAACATCACTGCAGTGCCCAGGAATAATTTATATTTTAGTTTTTTCCCCCTTCCTTTGTCTTGTTGCAGTCCCATTAAATGCAGTTCATTGAATATTTGATAGATGGAGCTAAAGACAAGATGAGAATGATACTCAGCATTTTGTTTCAGTTTCCTCTCTGTCTACTTAGCTTTTCCCTATCACAGAGGCAGAACATGGGTCAGTATCATCTGCAGCTTGTCAGACTGGGGGACTCTCATCATAGGCACTGATATATGTTTTCCTCTGTGGGTGCTCACGGGCACATGCCCTTTAAAAAAAAAAAAAAGTAATCAAAAAATGTTTGCATTTCAGAACCTTAGGAAATGGACAGCGGCCGATACAAACACACTTTTAACTCGATAATAAAGCCGTAAAGTAGGCTATCTTTCAACTCAGGACGACCGGTCGCTCGTGGTGCTCTGTATCTAGCGCACAGTCACCTATTCTGGGGCAACTAGACCACCAACTACCGCTGACCTAGCGAGCACCACGACCGTGCGCTGTATCTAGCGCGCAGTAACCGACTCTGGGGCATCAACCGCGATCAGCTTTGTGGGAAATTAAGAACTATCTGGATGTTGTTGATGCACTTGCATCATTAGCTTTGCTTTTTTAATAACAAATCTGGGTGCTCAGTGGGTGCTCGGTATTTTCCGTGGGTGCTCGAGCACCCACGGAAAGAGTGCTCGAGACCCATCGGCGCCTATGACTCTCATACAGTGGTGGAAAGTAACTAAGTACACTACATTTTAGAGGAACTAAAAGGGCACTCGGAGAGCGCTGACCTCCACCAAGCCATGCCGTATCTCACAATGTTAATGCAGTGTGAATTTTGGACGTCATTTTTTTTCCGACTGAATTCAGCACCGATACACAATCTCGCAATGTTAACAAAAGTAGAAAATAATTGTGTATTTGTCCCATGATTTGGATCCAAAATGTAATGGTTTCTTTCTTGGCCCGTGTTAAGGCATATTCACGCTTCTGCGTCGAATCGACAGCGTACCCCCGCAGACCCCACTGCGTCGGCGTGAACACCCCCCTCCGAGCCCTCCGCCGTAGCTCGACATGAACCTCCAAACAATTTTAACTTTGCAGCGAGGCTACGCAGACCGCAAGGACTGTGATTGGTCAACCGGTCCTGTGTGTTGATAGTCGGTGTTTCAAGCAGCCTACTGTGGGGGGTAGCAACATGCTAGTTCACTGACATCAGCTTTGCAAATAAACTCAGACATATTTTGGTTACAATGACGGGGTTATCAGTTTGTAAAGGGTCTATATGTCAGTAACGTTTTGAAATTAGCACTTCACCAGCAAGCAGTACTTTGTGGACAGTTGTGCTAAAGTTTGCTTGCTAACATAACATAAACTGGCTGGCAGACACCTCGCAAATAACCTCCGACTTATTTTCTGGTTACAGTAACTAGGTCAATGGATTTTACTGTGTCTATTTCCAGATATTTTTTACAAAATCTGAGCAAGAAAAGGCCAAACAAATAAATATTTAATATTTTAGCACGACAGTCTATGGTGTTTGCCATTCTGAGTACCGTTTCGTGGTGAGCGACACAGACACAGGCGACACCCCCTGGCGTTATGGCGGTGAAATGCACCGCGATGCAAAGCAACACCCGGCGCAGAACTCCGAAAGAGAAAGACGCCGTAGGAGTGACGCCGTAGCTAAGGCGTGGAGTTGACACAGAAGCATAAAACAGCCTTTAGACCCTTCCACCAGGTTTCATGGAAATTGGGCCAGTAGGATTTCCGTAATTCTGCTGACAGACAAACAACCAACAAACAGACAAACCACACCGAAAATATAACCTGCTTGGTGGAGGTAAATATTGTACTTTTTACTTCACTACATTGATTTAATGACTTTAGTTATTAGTTACTTTGCAGATGAAGATTCTAAAAACCTATAATCAGTATATGGAATACCATCTGCAATCAGTCTGTCCATTGACTTACATTACCTTTCGATTGCGTGTGAATTTACGCTGTAGGGAGTAGTATGAAACGACAAAAAAGTCTCTTTCTTCTTTTCCTAAACCCAACCCCGTTTTTCTTTTCCTAAACCCATCCGGTTCTTCTTTTCCTAAACTCAACAGTAGCTTTCTTTTCGCGATAACACGTTCTCGCGATAAACCAGCAAGAGGGCGATAACCCGCCACGTGGCGTGTATGTTTGCGTCCGCTGTATACAGCGTAGACACACACGCGGATAGCTCAAAATGCGTACAGATAACACGCCACTTGGCTTAAGAAAGTCGGCGTGTATGTTTACGTGAAGTCATGATACCACGTTGCAATGGAGGCCAAACGGCGTTGATAAACACGCTAAAAAGCGAGTATGCCTCTTTATAACACGCCAATAATGGCATACGAATTGGCGTGTCATACATACGCCATTTCATGAGATCAGTCTGGCCAGTTAACATTAAAATGCATCTTAGATATAATAATGTAACAACTAAAGAGCCCATTTGGCTGCATAGTGATTAGTTTGACTTTTATACTTATAAGTACATGTTCTTGATTATACTTATTTACTTAATTATGGTTTTAAATGCAGACTTTTACTTGTAACAAAGTGTTTTTTTAAGTCATGGTATTAGTACCTTTACTAAAATATCTTACTACTTCTTCCTCCACTGTTACACACATAAGTATTTGGACATTCGTACATTACACCCATGTGACCGCTCATTCTAAGACCATGTGCATTGATCTGACAAATGAACATATGAACAAAATGAACATAGGTGAGGTCCACCACTGATGTTCAGGGGTTTATATGGTGTGTCTCTACAGAAAGTCTGTGTTCCAGTTCATTCAGTTCATGTGAACACATGACACAGTCATGACACATGAACCCTAACCCTAACTCTAACCCTAACTTGTCATGACAAAACCAAATGACACTTACTGACAGAATCGTTATGTCATAAATATGTTATGACTTGTTTATAATGTTTATGACACATTCATGACAGTGTCATGTCACTCTTATGTAGATACCTTCAAGTAAAGTGTAACCCACAATTCTTTATGTACCGGGCTTTGTGTACAGGGGCATTGTCATGTTGAAACAGAATAAGGATCTTTCCCAAACCAAAAAGTTGGAAGTATAGCGTTGTCTAAAATATGACCGTAGGATGTAGCATAAGATTCGTTTAGAAAGTCCTGACCATTTATTTTCTCAATACAAGTGATCGGATACTACACAAAAACACTATTTTCAATCACAGATCCGTTTTTCTAATTTACTATCAGAGAATTCTGGGTTTCTGTTTTTGTTTCTTTCTCAGAGCTGGGTTAGGGTTAGGTGGTGTCAAGTGGGCTGAGCTCCATTGGAAAAAGGTTGACGTACTTCTTGAGTCAGAATGTGATGACAGTTGGTGGCTTGCTTGGTCACTGTCAATCAAATCTGATCGACAAATCTGAAACCATAACCCACACAGTCCTGATGATGGCAAGAACTGGCTTTTTGAATGTTAAACTTTTCATAAATAATATCATGATGTTTTTTTTTTAGAGAAATACTTCCAATTTTAACTACAAAGGATAAGTTAAAGATGTTCAAGTCTGCCTTATAACAATACTCACATGCCCTAATACCCCCGCCACTTTGCATAGGGACTGTGGATGCTGTGACATGTCTCCTTTAGCTTTAGCTCTTTCTTACACACTATCCAACGCTACCAGATGATCAGCAAACTCCACCATCTCAACCCCCCCCCCCCTACCCCCCCGCCCTTCCCCTCATCCACTAGGTACCCAGTTTCCTCAGTAACAGACTCTGAATGTATTACGTCATGTTGACATCATGATGGCGCGCGCCACCTTGGATGCGGCTAGTATAATTCACCTTTAAGCTGTCAGGGTGTGCACCCCTACTTCACCCAGCGTCATCACCATCCCAGCCAATCGCTATTTCTATACTACTACCAAGGCTCAAAATAGCCCCACACTTCCACAGTAGTATAATGAGGGTCCCTACATGTAAACCAAAGCATTGGAACTTTGTAAGTGTACAGCCAGTTTATTAAAAAGATAGTTTATAAAGGCCGTACCGTTCACGTATACAGGCAGGCGCCATCTTGGGAAACGACTAACGGCGTGTAACCAGTGACCAGTAACATAGCTCAAGCACGGCGTTCGTCGTTCGACTGGTCATTAATTAAGTTCTTTATTTATTTATTTTTTTACGAATTAACAAATTCCCTCTTTATTTCGTCATATTAGCTTTTTTTAATAGACCTTGATCTCTTACATTGGATTTGCATTAGGAAGAGACACTTCAGGGCCAGTACGGACATGAGGAGCAATTACAGTAACCAATAACCCTTTGAATGTATACATGGCCAGGCATGTCAGTGTTGTTTTAAGAGAGACTGAAAATAAATGCAAAATGACCCTTTAAATGAGTGCTTCAACTTCAGGTTTATGCTTAAACAAAAATGAGCATTTCTAACATGATTCACGGGCCAAAGGGTTTTCTGTAAGCCAACTTTCAAGTTTTTTTTACTGTCGCATGAGCTCGTGCATAACTGTGGTGAGCAAACTTAAATTTCATGTTCAGATGCTTTACGTGATTAATTTGCGAGATAGGAAACAGGAAACAGAACAGAAGACATGTCACATGATAAATTAACCATTGATTTGATTTGTAAAGTTTTGCTTCTTCTTATTTGCTCATTTGCTGGTGGAAGAAGTATCCAAATAGAAAGTAGCAATATACATTGTAAAATAATAATAAAAATACTCTGTTACATATACTTAGAGTACTGAAAGTAAAAGTTATACAGAATGGCCTATTTCAGAATCATATACATTATATCACTGAATTATAATTAATGATGCATTAATGTGTTGATAGCTTTAATGCTGAAGTTGGTAAAGGTGGGGCTTATTTTAATTATCTTATATACTGCTCGGCAGCTCATTTGTTAGTCTAAACTTACACAAATTAGACCACGGACCCCCATTTGATAAGGCTGTGTCCCAGCGTCTCCCGTCTGATAGGATTTTTTGCCTTTTGATGTTTTATTACAAAAAGGGTATGAAACCCATGACCAAAATAGTCATACATTATGTCATTGTGTTGCTTATGGATGGAATTATAGTGAAAATAAATGATTCCCCTTTTTGCTGGGGACCCCTATGGAGTCCCCCGACCCCACTTTGGGAACCACTGTATTAGTTGATTCTAAATCTACAAAGTAACTAGAGCAGAGTGAAGTAACTACACTACACTACTACTACAAGACTACAATATTTGACTCTGAGATGCAGTGGAGTAGAAATATAAAGTAATAGCATAAAATAGAAATACCCCAAAGTAGAAGTACCTCAATGTACTTAGTGTTAGTAACATTCCACCACTGCCTGGAGGTCCACATAAATAAGAAACATGAATGGATACACAATATCCCTCATCAATCAACTCGTTGTACTGACATGCTGATGGGCACCAGTACACAAAGGTCAATTTCTGCTTCTGCTGATCGGTAACCACTGAGATTCTGTGATTAACTTTGGGGTTTAGCCCAAAATGACAGAAACATAGAAGTTTGTTCACTTTAAAGAGGATTATTTGGCTCTTATTTCGAGGCACACCAGGTCTGGAGACAGTCATTAACACCAGTTTAAAGTTAGTCACATGGATAAAAGGAAGCGCAAACTCACAAAAATCAACCTGCACAGAAGCGAGACCCTCGTGATATTCACACAGGAAGGAAACGCGCGTCAAACCAGCCACTGTTCGGTCCTCTCATCTGTGCCCAGCCCGCATAACTTGTCACACTGCACTGACATGAATGTTTGTGGTGTACTGAAAAAGAACCGTGCAAAGAGGGTGTTAAACTGCAAAAAAAAAAAGAAAAAAAAGAAACTAGCATTGCAACGATGCAGTGCACTGTACATTGGTCTGTACGCTAAATGTTACACTTTTCCAATAACCAGGAGAAGTATTTCTTCTTCCCATTTCTGCTACTTTTGGAGTGTTTAACTGCATCTTTCAAAAAAATACAAACCTGCTTGTCTCAGACTTCTGCTCTACCTCAGTGGAATATATGGAAATCTAGTTCATTATCAGAAGTAAGACCACATTCGAGTTGGTGTCTTATCTAAATACTTTCCAGTGGTCATAAACAAAACTCATGTGGGTGTTCATAACATGGCAGACGATCAGTTTTTTTTTTCTTCATTTATTAAAGCATTTCTCTATTTCACCAAATGAAAATCAACTTAAATTATATGTTTATTTACTTCCAAACAACCATTATATCACACATTTAGACATCATCCATGTCAGATCCACACTAAAATAAATATTTAAGTGTGCGGGTTAGCTCAGTCGGCAGAGCAAGCGCACATATATAAGAGGTTTACTCCTCGACGCAGCTGCAGGTTCGACTCCGACCTGCGACCCTTTTCCCCCCCTCTCTCTCCTCTTTCATCTCTTCATCTGTCCGGTGGAATTAAAGGCCTAAAATGCCCCAAAAAATATTCTTCAAAATAAATATAAAAAAAAAAAATGCTACCACTAAATCAGCGTATTAGTGTTAACTGATTCAACATTTATAAAAAGGCACAACATTTGTACATGTGTGGAAATTGCTTCAATTAATCTCACTGCCAACTTTAAAGCTGGCAATAAAGACAATGTGCAATATCTCCCCTGGGTTTTAACATTGTAAACCATTTCATATTATGCTATTCAGTGCAGTTATTATAGGCTATAGCCAGTCCTTCCAGAAAAATGTGGAGTTTTTTTGTGATCGTTCCGGGCAAAAATCCTTGATTATGCGGCACGTTTTATTAAAAAATGCGATGGAATATGTGGGATATTTATGCAATTTTATGCGATGAAATTGCGGGAACTTGCAAAAATTGCGGTTTGATGAAAAAGAGAAAAAAAAAGTGACTCCCCCAACACCCTGCTTTTCGGTGATGTTCACGTCGCGTAATTACGTCACTTCATAACGTTCCCATGGCAAAAGGGGAAAATGCTGCTCTTTTTCAACTTTCTGCTAAGATATATGACTTTTTTGCAACGAAAATGTGGGGATTATGAAATCATAAAAGCCCTGCATATTTTGCGTGGAAATCGGCAATTTATGTGGCGAAAGTGTGGTGTATTTGAAAAAAATGCGGCCTCCGCATAAATATACAGACTTTGGCAAATTATGTATTGAATTATGCGATCGCATAATCGTGTTTTTCTGGAGGGACTGTATAGCGATCACATTCAACATAGGAACCAAAGTGATGAGTAAGATTCAGAGACATTCAGGTTTCCATTCTTTCAGTGGAGTAAAATCATTACACTAAAGCCTTCAGATCTTGTAGAGACCAAAGAAATTGGCATAATAAGCATGACTAAGATAAGTAGGGTGTGATACATTCACAAAAACTCTGTCGGATTTCTGCAGCTGCAGGGCGGAGCCGAGGTAACTGTCTGTGGTCCAGGGGTGGCCCTGCTGCTGAGAGCAGAAACCCTCCCTGTGGGCCTCCATCAGGGTCAGTGGGGAGGGGCGCCCCGCTCTCCTCACAAACACCGAGTGAACGAACAAGGACGAACAGTCCTTAAAGATCAACTCCACTCGTGAGTAAATGTGGTAGAGTCCAGTCTCATTGACTTGCAGGGCACCGTCTTCAGACCTGTAAGCCACTGCCCCGGATATGAACGCCCGGCCTGTCTTGGACTCCCATCGCAAAGTCTTAGGGAAGTGTTCTATTTCAATCCGCCCTGCAACAGAAGAGAAAGGATGTTATACCTCTTCTCAGTCCTATTTAGGATAGAGTACAATAGAGTATCGGTTACATTTTGATTATTATGTTACCTATCACGTGTGCTGCAGGTCTGTTGTCTTTGTCTTTTCCATTGAACTCGGGTTTATGACCTGAAACAACCGTCAGATTAGAGTCACATCATCACATCCCCTTTTTTTTTTTTTTACCTTTATTGGAAACATTTTCACTTTGTTGGGAATCATTCACGTGTGGTGAGAGTTGTTTATATTTACCAATTTGCTTCTGGGGCGTATTAAACTCAGTCACGGGTTGAACCTTATTAGTGAGACAACAGAGAAACAGAGAAATGTCAATACCACATCACACAGAGACACTCAGTGCTTCAGTGCTTTCTTCTAGAAGCCCTCTCAGAGCTGAGTCAGAGAGAGAGGAAATCCTGTCTGAGTGGACCGGTGACCACAGATGGAACGATTACGTCCATGGTTTGCACTTTTTAAATGTCAAAAGCAGAGCTGAGATGTATTAACTCTTCAAATGATAGCAGCAAAGTGAATACATTATTAAACTTTGCAGTGTTAACTTTCCAGATGTGTTCCACTCTCCCACCATACGCCTCTCCATCACCCCCTCTCTATGAAAAGGTGAGAGAAGTCACACCTTTTTATATTTGCAGCTTTTCCCCCATTAAAACAGCACAAGAAGCAATATTCGACACAATCAAATACTAATAATATTGACATTATTTCTTGACAATTGCCCAATTACTTACTTTGCGGTCACATTCTACAACCTCAAAGCTATTTATTTCCACACACTGCTGCAGTCATCATTACCAATATTAATACAGTAAAAGCTCTTTCTTTCTTTATCTCTCTCCATGTTCACTTCCACATCCATCACATCTTGCGGCCTCTTACCGTTCTCAACTCTTTCAGTTCTTGCTGCATGTGGTTAATCTGGTAGGCTTCGAACCCCAGGGCTGCAAACACGAGCAGGAAAAGAAACAGCACGACCAGGGCCAGACCGGGGCTGACTCCCATGCAGCCCCGACTCTTCTCACGGCTCCGCGCCCTCTCCTGGGCAGGCGGGAAGGACCAGCAGGGTACAAGATTGGGTGGATGGACAGAGTGCTGCGTACCTCCACCTCCATCTACAAGGAACACCTGTGGGAACGGATAGCTCTGGTCATGGCTCATGGTGCAGGTCCTGTGGGGAGACAAACTGTGCGCATCTATTGCCTCTGCACAGAAGAGGTGTGTACTTTTGTCTGAGCTCTTCGGTCTTTAAAAAAAATCATGGTTCAGCTGTCAAGGCATTCACCACCCACAAACCCCTCCTACACATATGAAGACAAGTGCACATGACTTCTCATTAACTTCCACAAGCCAAGACACTATCAAACCATCCATTTATCCCTCCCCTCTGGTCTGTATGGCTGCTTACTATTTATTTAGTACTTGTTGCATAATTACTGACTTCATTGAGCTTTATCACACAGTTTGGGTTATTTATTTGCTTACTAGTTCAACCCTGTCTTTACACTTTGTGTGTAGAAAAGTGTAGCTCAGTCTGAAGTGAAAGGAAGCTAGAGGTTTCTGACCCCCACCTCACTAACCAACCACAAGTCATCATCAGAAAGATACGTTTCTCACAAATTCCAGGAAAGGAAAGACTGAGCAACCAGGGCTACCTGCCCAGCATTTTATATGCAACGCAACAGGTCTTTTGGCCTAGGGTAACATCTATCTAATAAAGCGGGACACCTCTGTGTGTGTGTGTGTGTGTGTGTGTGTGTGTGTCTCTGCATCTGTCTTTGAAATATCTCATGAACCATTCATCCAAACTACTTCACACTTGGTTTCCTGGGTACCCAATGAACTTGGGGTTTGGATTTTGGAGCAATTTGGACAGCACTGGATATTGAATATTAAAAATAAAACTCAACGGCCGAACAATAAGCACGCAGCAGACTGTTGACATGCTCTGGACAGCAGCAGGGGTTGGTAAAATCAATTTTATTTATAGTATCAAATCATAACAAGAGTTATCTCAGGACACTTTACAGATAGAGTAGGTCTAGACCACACTCTATAATTTACAGAGACCCAAGAGCAAGCATTTAGTGCAACAGTGGCGAGGAAAACCTCGGGCAGACCCAGGCTCTTGGTAGGCGGTGTCTGACGGTGCCGGTTGGGGGTGTGATGAACGGTGGCAATAATAGTCACAATAAAGATAATGGAACTATGACTAGAAATAGTAGTTGTAGTAATTCATGGCGTAGCAGGGCACTGCAGGGCGTTACAGGGTGTAGCAGGGCGTAGCAGGACGCGGAGCAGGACCACGGCAACAGCTGCAACCAGGCCTGTCGCGATAGTCTATATATGGACTTATCACACGATATATGGAAATGAGCTCGGTAGCTTTTGGTGACGCAATATATTGCAAATGCAAATTTTTTATAATTGAAAATAAAGAGTATATTCATTTTGACCTACAAATGAACGTTACCAACATTTTTGTCGATTGCGCCTCTCATGCCTCTGTCATCTCATCTGCTTTCTGTGTCGGAGGCAGAGGCGGGGTTCAGGGTTACTCTTAAATGTGGTGACGGTGTCTGCCAACGATAATACGATATTGTTGACGAAAAAGACAACACTAAAATGTTTTCGCCCCCTCCCTCTCTCTCTCTCTCTCTCTCTGCGCATGCACGCACGCAAGAAGTAGCCTACACTGTAAGTCAGTAGTAGGCTATACAGTGGAGTTGCATATTACAGTTTTTTTCAATTGCTAAACGATAGTGGGCACGACTGGAGTCCCATGTGCAAAACTCAAACTACAGTCTGCACTACCACCAGTCACCTGAGCTAAACAGTTCACATCACCTGCAAAACTCATTCAAAGCAACACAACTCTTGACACGTGTCTCAAAACAGGCTCAGTGCAGCCAAACACTCAGAACAATCCTCACTGAGATAACACACACTGTCACTCAGAACACACTGAGAGTAAAAACACCATGATCAAACACCATTACAGAAATTACAAACTTTCATCTTCACAGTTTGAACAATTTGAGTGACTTCACACTACTCAATAGTTTAAAAGGAAAAGATGTAGATTGTATAATATACCAATTTTTACACAAGGTAAACAAGAAGGAATAAAAAAAAGCAGTTTTCTTCAATATAGTATTTTGTCTCTAGTAATTTATGGAATTACTGGGGAAAAAAAACTAAAGGTACATAACAGTAACAAAGAATAGTGTGACTAATCCTGCCTCTCTCCAGCATCATGTGGCAAGTTTTCTTCATCACATTGAATGTCTGCATCATCTCTAAATAACAAATGAATGTGGTGTTTCCACTGCTTTCACCTCCATTACTTTCTGAAAAACAGTAAGAACGCAGTTTTACTATTGTAAAGATATAGTGTTTTTCACTTTTTTTGTATAGCGGTGTACATAACCTCAGACATCTTACCTGGACATATTGGTATCTTTGCTCTTTTACCAGTTTCTCTCAAACGTTACAGTGTAGAATTGTTTCATTCTTATTTGGCGTTTGTATACAAAAAAGGCTTTCTGATCTTTCTCTGTATAAATACCGTATATGTTCACTAACTAGTCTAAAACAAGACACCTGCTTAGGCTTTCAGCTAAAATTCCAATCAGCAGTGTTTGATAGGCACCAGACTGAAATCTATTCTGTTTTGAATGTGTGGTTAACAGTTTTGACAGCAGTGTGTTAGCATTTGAACAACGTGCTTTAAATCTACAGTGTTGTGCACGTTGTGGTTAAAGGCATGGGATAAGTGTCAGTGTCAGTGTAGAGTTTTGAAAACTTTCAAGCGATGAAAAACGAACTAGAGATTGAACTGCTGTTGTGCAGACTGCAGTTAGAGTTTTGCACATGTGACTCCAGTTGTCGTTTAGCAATCGAAAAAAAAACTGTAAGTAGTTCGGGGTCCTTCTGTAAGTCATTTTGGGGTACAAATTGGTTTTGGAGAATTCTACAACCAGCAATACCACAGGCCAAGCAATCGGCCCGTTCAAAAAAATTTTCAACTGGCACTGCACTAGTACTTTTAACATAGGTGGGGATTCCTTTTTTGCACTTTTTCACATTTAAACCATGTCCTGAATATTTATCTTTGGTATTCAACGCGTTTAAAAATGCATTATTAATTATTATTAAAGTTGTATTACTTTATCAGTCTTTATGAGACACAGTGTGTAAGTAAACAGTGATACAGCAGTTTCAGTAGCACACAGCGTATTCTTGGTGGGAAGACGCTGCTGCCACATGAAAAGGCCATATGTATCTGCATTGGCTTTCCTGCATGTGAAAAGCTGGTAGCGAGAGACAGTGATACTTTAATGGGGGTGAGAATTAACCCCAACCAATACCTCAGAGATGAGCTTACAGGAAAGTCACGTACTCAGCCTTTATTCCTCTCTGCTCAGTGAAGAGTTAATACCATTGTGGTCTTTCTGCCACTTTTTGCGTTTGTTACTTAGAATGCATAACAATCACTGTGCGCCTTCATTGCGGTTGCAACCGTTTCCATGAGAGGGCTTTGGTGATTTTTGATAAAGGGCATCTTTTTGACCTCATAGATGGAATTCATTGCAAGAAATTAGCAGCCTTGCAGTGCAGACCAGGGTGCCTACAATAAAACTTTGTTAAACTGCTTTGTTATGATTTACATCAATTGTAAAGCTAAGCCAGTCTGATATACTGTATTGTCTAACTTAGTCTTTGATTTGTATGTATTTTGGTACCTGCGCAGGAAGCTGGGAGGCCTCTGCCCTGTCCACTGTTGCAAAACTTTCATTTCCTTTCTCCAGACCCCTGCAGAGACAAATGGAAGTTGCAGTATGCATACAGAGCTCTAACTAAAAGGGTAATTACGTCAAACTAAACCATAAACTGCACAGGGTGTCTGCACTCTCTGAGCTGATGTGTCTGTTTCCCAGAAGTGTCATGCAGTCCTCGCAGCAGCAGCAGCATCTGCAGAGTGGGTTGTAGTGGGTGGGTAGGGTTGTGGGGTCTAACCAGGTCGTGCTCCGAACTGCTTCTCCAGTTAATATAACCGGGCAATGACACTAAAATGAATCACTGAATCAGCAAGTATCTCTGTCTATTACCGTCTGTTTCTCACAGCCTCCCTGCTTTCTGTTGCATAAAGGAGATGCTTGTGGTCATGATGACTGATTACGTACCTAAATGCAGTACTGCCTGACAATGACACAGATTGTCTCATGCTGAAATGAATGACATTACTCTCGACATGCAAACATACCTTTTCCCTTACGCAGCAGGTGTTGTGAGCGGGGCTTTAATATTCAGATTTTCTGTATACCAATTACATGTCGAGGTATCGCCGTGATGCAGTCCTAGTCATTTTCAATTCAGTTCAGTTCAATTTAGCTAATGTCTATCACAACATCTTAGATTTTGTCCATGTGACCCACCAATGGAAGCCTTTGAATGAACAAAGAGCACTCAAGATGTTCCATAAAATACTTCATTGTAAAATTTCATGAGCACGTAAAAACGTTACGTGTCACACTCCTCATCAGAAGAAGAGTAACAGTCTAGTCCCAGCACGTGACCTGTCCTCTCCTCTGTTGTCCCAGTGATGGATGATTTCCCAGGTATCCTTTCTGCTGCTTCAAAGGCTGACTTACAGTCACGGACGACACTTTTCTGTCCAACGACAGATCCCACCGTTGCACCGCCATCGTTCTGTGTGTCTCCGCTCTGGGTTGAAAACGTTTGCCTTGATGAAGCGTTAACGAGGTTTGGCAGGCCAGACTGCAGCACTCTGGCTAGGCTCTGTGTTTGGGAGGAGCCGCGCTGAACTGACGGTCCTCTGAACGCAGCAGTGGCCACCGCCAGCCTTGTATGGTCGAAGGAGAGGGGCTGGTCCTGGTCTGCGCGGACGGCCTCCGAGGTTTCGGAGTTTGGCTTGGTGGGGACAGGGGTTTGAAACCTGGTCGCTGAACGTCTCTCAGGGGCTGAGGTTTTGTGACATCCTGTCCAACTGCGGGCCAAGTCACTCTCACCTCCACTCAACTGACTGCTACCGTCATATGACTCACAGGGCCGAGGGTTCTTCACTGTAAATGAAAGTGAAGATAGATCGAGGCATGAAGGTGAGCTACTGGTGTCTTGAAGGAATAGTTCACCCAAAATGAAATTCAGTCAGAAACAAAGTGTATTAGACAAGTAATAGCATTTTAGGATTATACCGATTTAGGTCTGTCAGAGAGGGCTTTTTTCTTCTTCTTTTTTTTAAATAATCAGCAGCAGTGATCAAAAGTATCTGGAGGTAAAATGCATCCCTGAGGGGATACGGAATAGAATGTAGAAGACTTGATACAGTATCACTGAGTTATATAATGTGCATAATTTACAAAATATACCGTTTTTAATATGAGAAAGAAGACAGGAGCTAGGGCTGGGTGATATGGAGAAAATCAAATATCACAATATTTGTGACCAAATACCTCGATTTCGATATTTTGACGATATTGTAGTCTTGACTATTGGTGCTTTCACAAAATATTTACACAATGAGATTTTTGATAAATAATCATCAGTAATGTGGATATAATGACTAAGTGGGTAAAGGCAAATAATAGAACAGCTAGAACAGTCTGGTAAGTTCAGAAAATGACATCACTTTACTGTAATGCAGCCTTTAAAACCAGGAAAAGACAAAACGTATGCCATATTACGATATCCAAAGTCTAAGACGATATCTAGTCTCATATCACAATATTGATATAATATCGATATATATTGCCGAGGAGGCCTGGTTGGTGAAAGAGGGAATCAGCATTATCAGTAGGGCTGCACAATGTGAGTAAAATATGCAATAACGTTATATACCACTATAACGGTATTACTTGGGATAAATAAACAGGTATTATTGTGTACTTAGTTCTGCCTTTCTGCTGCTTTCAGTATACTGCTGAAATACAACAAAAATTGCTTGTTAAATAAAAAAATCCCTGCATTACTTATACATAGAGCGATATGTTTATATATATGTTTATTAAACATTATTGCACAAGTTGATATCGCGATGGCGATAGAAAAACGATATATTGTGCAGCCTGCCTGGTTATTCAGAGTTCTAAAAGTTCTGGAAACTACCATAAAATGACTATTACGAT
This sequence comes from Perca fluviatilis, assembly GCF_010015445.1. Lineage (NCBI taxonomy): Eukaryota > Metazoa > Chordata > Actinopteri > Perciformes > Percidae > Perca > Perca fluviatilis. The sequence continues at coordinate 36,758,991 of NC_053120.1, forward strand.
TATTATATATATATATATATATATATATATAGATGCAATGTAGATATTGCATTAAAGATCAGCCACTTCTTTCTACAACAGTCAAGAACCCTTTTGCAATTCTGTAAGCACATAATGTAATCTGAAAACTGCTGTTCTGATTAAAAAAACAATGCAACTGATCTCAGCTGGTATTCTGTCTGTAATGGAGAGGAATGGAAATTTCTAAGTGACCCCAAACTTTTGACCGGTAGTGTATATACTGTATCCATGTTTTGTTTTAAAACAATTTCTACTTTACACATTTTTTTCTACCACTCTGTTGGGATATTCAACCATGCTAAACATGGATCTGCCCCGGCCAACTTGCAATGTGCTGCCCTGACGCACAAGCTTCACCTGTTTTTCCCGCCACCATTCTGGAATGAAATATTCTTTAAAAGAGTCAAAACAAGATGAGGAATATATCTCTAGAAGCTGTTAGCTAATAAGAAAACATGCTTTTATTGCATGTGAGAGATTAGTCATAAGCTTTGACACACTGACCGATACTTGGAGAGTCTTGTGCCTCTGATCTTCGTTTGCAGTATGCTCGAGGAGTCCATGGCTTATGTTTGCAGGTGGGGTCCAGAACTCGCAGTTTGGCAATGAAGCTCTTGTACTCTTTTTCTAAAGCCTCAATGTGCAGCTGGAACTCGGCTATCTTCCTCTCCGGGTAATGAGACAGCTGGGATTGCTGAAAGGGAAAAGACAAACACTGATATTATTCAACTTTACACAGGGAATTCAGAGTCATTAGAAACCACGTTCTGTATAATCAATTTGACACATTACTGACAATTCACTTACTTGCAAATAATACTCTATTTCATTCTTGATGCCGGGGATCCACTTTTTCACAGAGGAAGTTGAATTAAGAGTAGACTGCAAATAAAAGAGTTGGCTCAAACAAACTAGTCCAAATAAAAGTGAGTTAAGGCGAAGTGTTAACAATTCTTTATTACCAGCCTGGGTCTCCGCTCGTGGACATCTTTGAGGCGTCCCTCTGTAAATGATATATTGAAAGAAAACATTAGTTTAGGTGCCTTAACCCTTGTGTTGTCTTCCCGTCGACCACATCACTTTTTGCTTTTTCTGGGTCAAAATTTTAAGTGAAAACTTTTTTTTTTTCAACATTTTGTTGTTTTTGTTCGACACTTGTCACTTTACCTGATGTTTTTGTTGATTTTTTTCCCAGTTTTTCTGTCACTATTTCCGACGTTTTTGTCGATTATTTCCAGCAATTTATCTGGATGTTTTGTCAATTTTTTCCAGCAATTTTTGGGATGTTTTTGCCGATTTTTTGTCTCACATTTTTTTTACCTTTTTGTCACTTTTTTTCAACGTTCTTTTGTAATTTTTTTTTTCTTTCTTCAAATACGATAAACGATAAAACCCCCCAAACACCCAAATTCGATAAAAGTAGTGAACTGATCATTTATTTTACTCGTGAAGATGGTTGTATGGAACCATCCACGTTATTTTCTTTGACAATTTGGTTGAAAGAAACATCTTACATGCAGCACCTTAGTTAATTTCCTTCTTTCATTTCAACCAGATGGAGTTAATCTGTGAGGTAGCATCATTGTCAGTTAGCTAACAGTTAAAGCTAACATTAGCTGTCCGTACAGCACGGTGTTTTTATCGGCCAAATATGAATTACATTGGACGTTATTGCTACTAGCTGCTTGTGCTTACCCTCTCTCTCTTTCTGAAGCCACAGTCTGTTCAATTTCCCTTGTTGTTTCTCCTCGTTTCTTGCCATTTCAAACTTTACTAGCTACTACTCCAGAGTCTGCAGCAGGGGATAGTATTACAAAACAATGTCACGTGACCCATAGTAGCAGTCATGTGACGCTAACATACCGCAAGAGCAACTCCCAACGTCATCACACGTGCGCTTACCTGTACAACCAAAGACTTATTAATAATATATTCATGAATAATATTATAATATTTATTATGTATAATGTATAAATTACATGAGGCAATTATTCAAATGAAAATGAAATTAAAGATACAGTTTAAAGGTGCTGACTGAACCAATGCCTGTTATTATTACAATGGAGTCACAGATTTGTTTTTCTGAAAGATAAACCCCATACTTAAAAAAAAAAAAACAGAATATTGTTAACAGAGTCCTTAATTAGCCTACTCTTCTAACTATGGTTGCAATGATCTGATACATTGCATACATTCAGCTACATTCACTCATTCAGTTATGGTGGAACAGGCCCAGTTTTTAGTGCCACAGCAATCCCAGGCCTCGTGTTACTTACCTTATATAACACCTATTCAGTGGCTCGATGGTGTTTTAAACCCCCAACGTCTCCTTCCAGGCAGCGCTGCGACCTCAAGGCTAGGTTGACTTCAAGGCACCTAACTTTAACCTTAACCCTAACCCTAACCCTAACCATAATCATTGCCTAATACTAGTGCCAGTGCTGCCTAGAAGGAGACGTTGGGTGCTTAAAACACAGATAAACTATTCATTGAGTCTCAAAAAGTGAGGTAGGCTATAACAGGTTTTACATTTGGGCAAAAGAGAGCACTGGTATCGGATGAGTGCTCGCCTTGGTTTCAGCAGACACCCTGAGCGTCAGCATAAGAAGAGAAAAAAGTTAGATCAGTGCATACTTCTAACCATCTGGATTAAAAACAATACGTCCACTGTAACAACATGAATTTAGAAGTTGCAACTCTATTTTCTAATCCAGAATCCTAACATCTGCACTGGATTACACTAACTGCAACTGCTGATGCCTCATATTAGCTTCAGCTGAACTTAAGAAAGTAAATTGTAACAGACACAAAGTTATTAAAATTACATTTTTATATTTTTTACATTAATTCAATTATTTATATTTTTTACATTAAAGTTGCCTACAGGTTTTGGATTATATCTGAGATACTTATGTGCTTATGTGCTGTTTTTTCTTTTGTTTGCATTTGCTCAAAATATGTTTTATATAATATCATTATACTTTAGGCCATTTTGACGTGAAAATGTGTCAATCCATTATTGTGACAAAGTGTTTTTTGAGTCACAACAGCAACACAATGGAAAAGTGATGTGGGGGGCATGCAACATAATTACCGAAACTGGCAAATGTGAGGAAACACAAAACTATAAAAAAAAAAAAAAAAAAAGAGTCTCCAGCGGTTTTGGTTTTGCTGTCAGCCGCATGCCATGTTGGTCTTTTTTACCAAGAAACACATCCTGAGGCAGATGTGAATCACTAGCAATTATCTTCATCAGTCTATAATCATCCAGCACAACTTGCACCTCTGCTGATCTTTTGCAGATAAAGGGTATATGAAATAAAGAATAATACGTGTTTAAAAGAATATTTTTTTTATTCTAAACTATTGCAAGGACTCATAGCAACCACTGCAAAATCTCTTTTCAACAACAATTAAAATAGAAAACACAGCACTGAACGTCACAACAGGACCCGACCAATGGGCCGAGCATAACGTTAAAGGCTCAATATTTAACTTGCATTAAAAAAATAAATAAATTGTTTTGTCATATTTGTTGAAAATGTCACTATATCCTGACAGGACTACATGAGATAGATAATCTGTGAAAAGAAATCATATTCCTCTGCCTCCTCCTGGTGCGCTGAATGGCATTTCCAATTTTCACTGCGCCTGAATGTAAGCAACCAATCACAGCCAAGGCGTATAGCGATAGATTAGTCACTGCTCCTGAACGGCAATCAAACTGTCAAACTAGGCCACGCTGATCAAATACGGATCAAGATTCTGTTACTGCGTTGCCTATTTCTCACATCAAATGTTTTCAGAAACATATTTTAGTGTAGCTGTGACAAAAAGGCAATGCAGTAATAGAATCTAGATTCATATTTTATCTGCGCCGCCTAGACATTTGGAGATATAGAGATCGGAGTTCACAAGCAGGTTGACACTGCCTTAGAGACTCCTCGGCTCTAACTGTTTCCGTATGCCATTAGGTAACAGGTGCAGGCAGAGGAATGTGATTTTATAACAGATTATCTGTATATTATGTCATATTAACTGTAAACCAACTGTAGCTTTTATATATTAAATATCTGCATTTTTTTTTAATGAAAGTGGCCATCACGTGTCTAGTCTACACATACTGACTCAAAAAGAAAACTCTCCTTCCACTGAGGTCTAAACTGGGATTTTATTTGAACACGAGAAAGGGCATTTCATTACTACATATTTGCTTCATTACTGAAAATAAAAGCAACCTTTGCAGTCTATTCTAACATCCACACAAGAAATACAGTGTTGCATGATTTTATTTCTGTATTATTTTTTGTTTCTATCGCTATTTTATGCAAAACGCATGTCCTCAATACCTTTCACAGGATATGACACAAGGTTTGAGATAAAAGATGAATAGATAAAAAGATAATATCATTAAGCTGACTTTATATTTTCAGTTCCTGTCGTTTGCTCTCTGAACTCATCTCCCTTTATTTGATAAGAAACATCTTTCTCCCGAGTAAAGTCGCAATGCTCTCATGTTCTGGTGTGTCTCCACTCTTTGCCACCTGCAGTGGTGTCTTCCCCACATTGTTGGCCGCCTGCAGATTCACCTTCTTGTGCCGCCCCATGTGCCCAGCTTGGCCCCAGTTTACGAGCCTCTTCACTACCTCCTGGTGTCCACCTCGTGCAGCACAGTGCAGAGGAGTGTCTTTACTGTGATCTGTGCTGTTGATCTTTGCCCCAGCCTCCAGGAGCAGCGCCGTCACACTATCATGGCCCCTCTCAGCCGCAGCATGAAGCGGCGTTTTCCTCCATGTATTCCTCTCCTCTGTCCCTCTGTTGCTGAGTAACTGTAGAAGAGCTGAAACCACGCCGGCTTGCCCACCAGCTGCTGCGTAATGGAGAGGTGTGGAGCCGTCCATGTCTTTAGCCAGTCCCTTTGCCTTGTGGGACAACAGTGAGGTCACAGCATCTACTTTCCCCTCCACAGCAGCCAGGTGAAGGGCAGTTCTTTTCTCCTTATCAGTGGTGTTTGGGTTGGCTTTGGCCGACAGCAGCAGGTCTACCACACAGCTTTCTCCCTGGGAGGAGGCTGCCCAGTGCAAGGCTGTCCTCCCCAGCTTGTCTTTGACTTCTGGGTCTGCCTTGCCTTGAAGAAGCTGGGTCACTGAGTCTGCATGGCCCTGTTGACTGGCTATATGCAGAGGAGTCAGCCCATCCTGGGCTAACGCATTTACCTAAAGAAATGACACACGACTGTCAGTCTCCACAAACATAAACACACATCTACAAAATGGATACCAATCAGCAACTGGTTTGACAATTACCTGTGCTCCAGCTCGTAGCAACACATCAACTAGTTCTGGCCTATTGCACTGAGCTGCCAGGTGTAAAGGGGTTTGGCCTTTAGGTCCAGTTATGTCGGGGTCTAATCCCTTATTCAGCAACGTCTGCACTATCGGCACACTGCCACTGTGGACGGCCAGGTGCAATGCTGAGGACAGGTCGGATAATGTAGCATCCAGTTTGGCCTGTTTTGCTACCAGCACTCTGAAATGAAAAAAATAAGGTCACTGTTTAAGATATAATAATAGTTAGTCTATATCCACGACGTTCCACTTCCGGGTTTTGCTCCGGCGCCGCCGGAAATTCCGTCGGATGTCCCACTTTTCGGCAGGATGTCCGTTACCTTATGCTTTCTTTGTGTTGGAATTTTTGCGCAGGCACCGTGGCTCTGCCCAGCGCAAAGCACCGCCTAAGACGATTGTGATTGGTTTAAAGAAATGCCAATAAACCAGAGCACGTTTTTCTCCCATCCCCGAATGCAGTGTTGACTAACCTCCGCAGCGCTGTGAGGAAGGTCTGGCAACGCGAGACTAACAAATAGCTAATAAACCGGTAGAATACAGAGAAAGGACTGTCTCAAAGTAAATATGGACTCATTTGCAGTAGCGAGTATTGCAGTAACAAGAAAGAGCTGCAGTAATGACCATAGGCCTAATATGATTTGGTAGGAAGAAGAATGAGTACATTATATTGTATGTGTAGCCTACTGTGTGTATTGGATGTTTTAGATATGATTACATTCTATGTTCTGTTGTAGACATGTCATGGTTGGTTAATTGCTGTCTGTGAAAATCTGAAAAAGCCCCTACAACATCAAAATATAAAGCCACAATGTGTGAAATTGAACAATATCATACACCAGTGCCCCCTAGTGGGGGTTAAAAAAGAAACCCTGTGGCAGTCAGCAACGTGTGCAGCTACAAAGGAGACCTATGAAGTCACTGATAATAATCCCTCCTAGCTATAGGTTTCCCTCAATGTGAATGTGTAGAACAGCCATGTCAGTTTATTTTAGCAACATTCAGTCCTTGCTGGAGAGTTACCTGAAGACCTCAGTGTGCCCCAGCTCAGCTGACAGCAGGAGAGGAGTGTACCCCTGTTTGTCTAACATGTTCACGTTTGCTCCGCTGTCTATGAGAGTGGTTACCAGTCCATCATGGTTCTGTTGAACAGCTGAGAAGAGAGCAGAGCCGAGGGCTTCTTCACTCAGAGCTCCTCTGTGATTACCTAGTGTTTAAACAAGATATAGTGTGAGCTTGTACGGCTTCCTTCTTTATTTATGTACAATTAACGTCTACATCATGGTAAGGCCTGAATGGTGAAAAGACTCACCGAGCAGCAAACTGAGAATTGATTCTTCATTGAGCTTAATGGCTTCATTTATGACATCATAGTCCGCTTCAGCCCCTGCATTTAAAAGGACAGTCACCGTTTTCTCATTGTTCCTGGAAACTGCGTGAAAAAGAGCTGTTTTTTTACTGTTGTTTCTGGCACTGACGGCGGCCCCGCTCTGCAGCAGCAGCTCAGCCAGCCTCCAGTTGTCTTCCATGGCTGCCGTGTGAAGAAACATGTCCTGTGTGTGGCTCTCACACTGCTTGGCCTCCTCCTTCACCAGGACTTTCACAGAATCCAGGTGCTTATTGTCCGCTGCCAGGTGAACGGGGGTTTTGCCTTGCAGATCCAGAGTGTAGATGGGGGCCCCGGCCTGTATGAGGGCCCCGACTATCTCAGTGCGACCCCTGATGGCTGCTCTGTGAAGAGCTGTATGACCCTTATTATCCTGCAGGTCCAGTCTGGCTCCTTTACGGACCAAGAGCTCAATGATGGACAGGTTACCGTGCTCAGCAGCTACGTGTAAAAGAGTCTGACTGGAGGAATTGACAGCATTAATATCAGTGTCTTCTAACAGCTCCTCCAGCAGTGCTAGCTCCCTGTCTGTAGCCGTAATGTGGATGAGATCTTCCGGTTTACTTTGCACTGGTTTGTGCTCCTCTGGCTTTAAAAGTGGCACAGTGCTTCTGTCTTCCTTTTCGGGGCTAGATTTCTTAGTTGCTTTGGTGGCAAATAAAGTACGAGTCTTCTGAGTGACAATTCCACGTGTAATTTCCTCCATGCCCTCCTGCTCCCTCTCCAGCAAATATCCAATCAGCTGTCTCCTTGTGTCTCGTATACGTTCATTCACACCACCCAGATAGGTTTTGATTCGCAGATAGAGGTCGGGTTCTGCCAGCATAAGACACGGATGAAAGAACTTCCGACACGCCCTTTCACCTCTGGCCTCCAGGAGCTCCAGGACCCTGGAGTTTTGATCTTTGCGAGTCCTGATGGTCAAGACAATGGATCTCTTCGCTGCCGTCATCACCCCCTCTGTGACGAGAAGATCCAGTAGCTCCTCGGTGTGTGAGATCCCATAAACTAGATCCCTTCTCTTTGCCCGGATCACATCCACAGCATAGGGGTTGATGTAGGTTGATGTCGCTTGAGCATCAAAACCCTTGAGTATATCGAACATTTTAAATACGCTGGGAAACTGAAGATTGTCTTAGGTTTTCACATGCAGCAAGTCATTGTCATAACTCTGGCTGTGTGTGTGTGTGTGTGTGTGTGTTATTGCTTATTGCTAAGTGAAACACCTCTATCCTAGCAACGAAATACTGCCATTCAGATCTGTCCAGCTCAACCTGCTTTTTAGGAGATTATGTGACCAAATGACATTGTTAGTTTTCACTAGCATTTCTGCAGCATGGCAGTTATGATAGCCATCACATAGGTTATTGAAATGTGTAACTTAAGTAATATTACACTGTTTCTGAGCGTGTAAAATTCTTATTTAAAAAAAAAAGGTGAATTTCTTATAAACAGATTTTGAAACGTAGCTGTTTTAAGATGTGTGTTTGTGTGTGTGTGTGTGTATGTGTGTGCGTGCGTGTGAGAGAGGAAATGCATGAGATTGCATTACTAACCATGTGTGGGTGGAGAAATGGGGCACTCTCTGGTCAACCCCATTCTGCTTAATGTCTGAATCATATTGAAATATATATAGGCAAATTGAAACATAATTTGTCATGATGGCGTGCATGCCATTTTGCACCTAACACAAGCCAAACGTTTTCTCTGAAATTATTTATTTGTGTCAGATGTGCCGCATGCAGTCAGTGGTGGAGGAAGTATTCAGGTCATTCTCTGAAGTAATTAAAATTATTTATAGGCTAAATAGGCTAGGATTGAATTGTAGTATTTAATTATTATTACTGATACATTAACATGTATGCATCATTTTAATATTGTGCTAGTTGAGGTAGATATAGGCTAGATAGATACTTTATGGTTAAATATTTTGTCTGTAAAATCTTAATCTGCAAAGTCACTAAATATAACTGTTATATAACTGTTAAATAAATGTAGCCTAGTGGAGTAAAAGGTAAGCGACAATATTTCCCCTAAAATACAGTAAAGTTGCATAAAAGGGAAGTATTCACCTAATTGTACAGTAGGCTACTTGAATGTAGTCTTGACAACGTCATGTTTGCAGTTACAAACTCGATCTATAGCTGATCTTTTTCTTTGTTACTTTGTTGTTAATTTCGACATACAATAGGGTAGTTGTAATATTTTCATTGAGTGTCCCTGTTGAATAAATTCTTAGGGCTCACCGTATTATGCAGCGATTACAGAGTCCAGTCACTTCCCGTACTACACGCCTCCTCCGTCGTGACGTAGATCTTCCGAGGGCTCCCTCTCCTTATATGGTAGGAAAGGACTCCCTTTCCGGGAATGATGCCATGCTGCCCAAGTTTGAGAAATCCAAACAGGTTAAGGTCATACAACCTTTTTTTTACATTCAAGTGACCTCACTACAGCACAAATATTCTAATAGCCCATTTTTTTCCTGAAAAAAAGGATGTACATTGATTGACTATAGACAACAGGGTTGATGTTTTACAAGCTTTTTTAGAAAATAAAACCAGACGGAAAAGTAATTTTAAAAATGGCCTCAGGTTCCTCAGCGTTAAAGCAGATTAATGGATACATTAGAGTCCTCATTATAATAATATATAATAAATAACTATAATAGTTTATTCGGACCTAACAAGCTGATTAGAATACCCCCAGACATCAAGTTTTTAATTGGGTTATTATAACTAAATTGTATAGCCTATAATAATGGATATTGAATTAGCCTTATGTAATTTCATTTGTTTAGGAATTTATTTTGATAAAACCATTGACCAACAGTTGAATGAGCTGCATTGATGCGTCAAACAATGACAATCTTCCTTATGGATCTGTAAGAAAAAAAAATGCGTGAAGAGAAAGAAAGAAAATTAGGGAAAATGAAAAGAAAGACAACATTGTGAAATAGTATTAGACATAATAGGCCTATCTAGTTCACGTTTAGTCTTTATTGTGTATCAAGATATCCTTCCATCCTTCATATTTAATAACCTGTCCTGTTTATTTGACACCTGAAATAAAAAATAAAATAAAGAAAGAAGTTAATTTAATTAAAGCGACAACTGATGAGCCAATACTACAAGCTGCTGTGGAGGCATGAGGACCCTGAGACGGCAACATTTCATTTCATCTCTCAGGTAAATCAGTCTGTGTCGCCCTCTTGTGTTTCATGATAAGCAGGACACACTGGTTCCTTATGAGTGTTCATAAGATAATTATACAATATAACAGTTTAACATGAGTGCCATATCTGACCTATCCTGACACATTCACCTGCTCTAATTATGTTTGTTGGGTTTACTGTGGAAATTAAGCCAAATGCATGTTCCAATCAATAGAATTTTACATATTTACATTTATTTAATGTATGTGTATTATCATATACATATTTTACCAGCATTTGGCATGGTAGATGTTGCTAATTTTGAACCCTGCTTTTATACAGACACAATCTATTGTTACTTCATAAATGTATATTTATATTTACACAGCTGAAGGGTTTTGACAAAAAGCCAGTCAAAAGAACATATTGGGATGGATTTACAGACATCACTGATGGAAACAAACTTTGAACATCTTTGTCTTGTGTGAATACCTCATTTAAAGGTCTGTGAAGGACCCCTATCTTGTGTTCGGATTTTTTACTATTCCTTTGTTTACATTTTTATTAGGCTATTGTTTGTTCCTTTGAGCTACTTTTTCAGGGAGGAACTTACAGCATACTCATTGAGAGCAGCTATGGTATCTGACAATATAGGCTACAATGTATCGAGAATATACTCTCCCACAAAACCACAGTGGTACTTTTACCTTTTTAATGAGTTACCTTTTCATTTGCAATAGAGGATCTGAGACTTTATCGGAGTTTGTTTTCGACATGCTGGGGCTTACAACGGGACAGGAAATATGTTGAATAACTGCAATAGCCTGTGATTTTCCTGTTATTATGTGTTGAATCAGTGACACCTTAGATGTCTTCAGTACAGTTCTATTGCTAATTTCAACCTGTTGTAACTCTGTAACAGTGCTGTAGTTACAACATGTCCTCCTTTTCGTGCCATATAGTGTGAACACTGAGAATAATGGGAGTAGTCAGGTTTTGTATATGTATGCTGTGCTGAGACATAAAGTGGCGATCTCAGCCCGCAGTCTACAGGATTGTCCTCCATCAGTAGCCTAGTAAGTGAGCCTGGTCTGTCAGCTGAAACAATCACTTAGCCTGGATCAATACTAGCACTAATGGAATTAGCCTTGAGGTACTGGGAACTAGCAGCTCTTGCAACATGTTGCAACATGTTTTATTGTTTGAGGTCCTGACATGGCACACCCACTTCTTTTTTCTTCCCTGTCACACACTTACAAAAAACACAGAGGCAATGTGGCTTCATTTGATCTGGTTTATTTTCTTAAATATTGATCATATTTCTGAAGTGCTCAGAAAACAAAAACATAAAAAAAATGATACAGTATTCTTATTACAAATGGTAAACATAAGTCGAGTTGATCTTATATACATATAACAATGAGTGAAACCCCATTAAACAACTTTAGAAAAAAAACAAGTAAATCTTGAAGCTTTTTCTAACCGAATTTCTTACAATTAAGAAAAAAATAAGTACATTGTACTGTAACTCAGGAGTCAGGCAGCTTTTGTTACAACTTTTCAGCCATTTAGAGTTGGCCAACACGCCCATGTTTGAGGCCATTATGGCTACAGCAAGAAAAGTCTCTATTGCAGGTTCTTAAATCCTCTAATACTGAATGTCTCCTTTGATGGTCATAAGGTCCATGCAGAGCTGGGTGTAAATCAAGAAAATGTCAGTCCTGTCCAGTTCTGTATAAAAAAAAACAGCACGAAACAGAAAGGTATCCTGCTTGCATGCCCTCTCTGGTTCATGGCTACTGTCACTTTCCCCGAGCCCCTCTCTGGAACGCGCCACCAGGTAGCGCGTGGCACTCAGGAACTTTAGCGCGGCCCCCCAGGGTCCTGCCAGTGGCGGGCCACATCATTCCAAATCCCGTCACGACTTCAGGAGATACGGCCACTCACTATCACAGGACGCGTGGTTTCATTCCAACTACAGTCTTTTCGTCCCTCCGCCGCCGCTGACACCGCCTCAGAAGGTCTGGAGCTGCTGCGTTAACATGAGCTGGCACCCGCTGTTGACGTGGTTCATCACCTTCTGTTTCAGCTGGGCCACCTGCTCGCGCAACATGTTGGCAGTGGACGCGAGCTCCGAGTTCTGGGACTTGAGGTTCTTCACTTTATCCTCCAGCCTCGAGATGCGCTCCAGCTTCCTCTTCCGGCACTTGGAGGCAGCGATGCGGTTCCTCATCCTCTTTCTCTCGGCCTTGATGCGCTCCTGGTTCTCCATGTCGATTGGGGAGAGAGGAGGCGTCTCCCCCGGCATCTCGGGCACGGTTTGGGGCTCCTCTTTGAGCGCCGTGAGCCGGTGGAGCTGGCCAGAGGATGTCTGCCCGTAGATGGGAAGCTGCGGCGGGGCAGCAGGGAAGGACATAGTCGGGGCTGAGGTGGTGTAATTCGGTGCCGAGACGGTGCTGATGGCCGGGGTAAAAGTGTTCAAGTCCTCGTAAACCGGCGAGTCGGAACGCATGGCTGCGTTGTTGTTGTAAACGGTGGCACCGGCAACAGATGAAACAGGCGGGAGGGCAGTGTTGACACTGGTCTGAGGAGCCGAGGTGACGCTCGCGTTAGCCGTGCCCGGCATGTGCTGGTGGTGAAGCTCAGCCAGGGCTCGGACGAAGCCCTCGGCGAAGCCCTCCTGCTCGTCCGTGACATTCTTGGGACACATGAACTGAGTCGGGGTCGGCGTGGTGGTGATGAGTCCGTTGCTGGACTGGATGATGAGCCGCTCCAGCTCCGGGGAAGCCAGCTTCAGCAAGCCCACGTCGGGAGAGGTGAGGACGTCGCTGGCTTTGGCGCGGAGGTGAGGCTTCAGAGTGCCCGTCGGGTCGCCCAGGTTCAGTGTCATGTTGTGTTTCAGCGCTTTGGGGTTGCCGTATCCGTAGCCGGCGTTGTCTTGCTGGGAGAAAGCGTTGAGTGAGTCGTCATAGAAAGTAGTTTCCATCTTGGTATACATGGAAGAGAAACCAAAGTAGATAAAAAAAATAAAAATAAAAGTCTTCTACAAAACTACTTTCGTCCCCCCCCCCTTCTCTTCTTCCTGGTTTATCACTTGACTGACAAAAAAAAAAACACTGGTTTCCAAACGTCCTCTTTGCGTGTAAACTTCCAAACTTTGAAGCACGCACGTTCTTGACAGGAATCAGGACTTACTTCTTTCAGCCAGTGACGGTCGACTGTTCAGTGCCGAGTGCTAATATAGCTCACACAGCTTTTGCTGAAGTATCCAGACTTCCAGTCAGTGAGCGGAATGAGCCGAGCGTCTCTAACTTTTCTTGTCCGGCACCGAGAGCGTCTGCGGCTCCTTCCTCTGCCTGGATGTGTGTATTACTACTCCGAGCTTGCTGGAGGCAAACCTTATCTGCTGCCGCTGCCTCTCTAAAAATAGCCATGATGTCATGACAGGGCTCTCCCATTGGCCGATGGGCGTGTCGCGGGGCGTGGCCCCAGCCCTCCGATAAGGCGCGTTGCCATGACGACCACCCAGAAGATTCTTAATCTCGCGGTGGATTGTGGGATGATGTAATGCTGTAAGGAGAGCGTAGGCGCGGTGCATTGTGGGATGACGTATTGTTTTTGAATCTCTGGTTACCCGCTTTACTGTCAGTGGCGGGACAACCAGTGTTGCTGCTGTACGCCTCTCCTCTCTTCAATTATTTTGTTGTGAAACTGCTCTACTATTAGCCTACATCTGTTTTCTTGTCATCTGACTTTTATTTTTTGTACACTTGTTCTGTTTACATAAACTTTTTGGACACATATACGCCTTTAATTTAACATTAGAATCCCTTAAAAGTAGCCTACATTTGAACGAGCTCTAATAGCCTATGAATTTCAAAAACATATTTGGATCATAAAATCTATTTTAATCTACTGATGTGTCAAAATGACACCTTCTCTTCTCTCTTACTACATTTGAAAAAGATATCTGACCTTATGACACTAACAGTAAAGGAAAATAACAGGCTTCCATTAAAATTCATCATTGTTTATATGGCTTCAAAACAGCTATTGTCATACAGTAAAAAAAAAAATCTTACAAAATTGTATTCTATTCTGTTATCCAAGTTTATCTGACTTCAAAATACCATTTTGTGATACAGTAAAGGAGCATGGCTCGTCTTTTCTATTCTGCAAATAAAGTTAATTCACTTTCAACCACACTGCAAAAAGAGATGTGTTAAAAATAGAATTTTAACACATGTGGTGAGTTAGTTTCAGGGACTATGCGTGTGAAATTTTACACAATATGTGAACAAGATGTGTGAGCCATTTTAACACAAATTGTGTCAGGTAAATTTTACACTCAAATGTAATATCAAAACATTAAGTGCTGATTATGTGTAGCTGAAAATGACCAGAAATGACTAATAATGTGTTAACATTACCAAGCATATGTAATCATAAAAAATAAAGGGAGAAAAATGTCAAAATATATTTGCCATTTAATGAGTGCAAAGTAAAAGCTGAGATATACAGTGATAAGATTAATATCAGAAGCATGAATACATATTAAAATATACAATCGCACAGTTATGACTAATGGATGACATGTAACAAGATATAGCCTAACAGTAATATCAGAAAACACAGATGCATGAATACATCTTTAGATCTCTGAGATAATAATAAAACTAAAAATATAGTTAATCTGTATGAAAACCACATACTTGCATTGCATATAACAATCACTCACACACAGTTATGACTAATGGATGACATGAAAGCTTCAAGCCATAGGCTATTATATCTGACATTAATACATTTAAATTACCTCCACATTATTTTATGCTACTCTATTCTCTATTATATTATATTCTACAGTAGCCTATTCTATTCTATTATTTGCCAAATATCTAAACAGCAGCTGAATTGGAGCTCTAATTTCTGAGGGAACTGGAGAAAGTTGTGAGCTCAAAAAACTTGGAAAAGTGAATGTAAACTGTTATGTGATAACAAATTATATATTTTTCCGTGTGTGTGTGTGTGTGTGTGTGTGTGTGTGTGTGTGTGTGTGTGTGTGTGTGTGTGTGTGTGCTCTCATAATGGAAAGTCTTCTTGTTCTGACTGTCATTCAGTCTGGGACATCATGGTGGTCTCTGGTTGGTGGTCCCTCTATAAATTGTCCTATATAGCCCACATACACAAAACACTAGCTTTGATTAGTGGGAGTTTAAATTTGACACCTGGGCAGGTTAATATAAACACAGACGTATTTACTTATTTAAGAAATGCATTAAAGCTCTGTTATTTACCTGACGTGTAGAGCCAAGTCCATCTTATTGAGTCATGTACTTTGGTACCTACCAGTCTTTCCTGCCTGCAGTCATTAGGAGACAGATTTAATGGGACCTTTTTTTGCTTTTACCACTGCATGGACCACACGTCTGAAAAGCTACATTTAAGACCTTTTATTTCTGCTGCAACTACAGATTGTTAAAGATAGATTTACTGACGTCTGTTCGTCCTCATAAAGAGCAAGTACATTTCCTATTATCCATGTCAGGGTGTGTAATTAGTGTAGTGCAGTCCATTGTCCCCTGGCCCCTGGTCAGAAATCACAGCCGGTTTAATGGCAGGAGGTTAACCGGTGTGTCTTACGTGTTCCCCTCTAGTCCTCCACACTCCCACTGTCTGGGTCATTTTCTGCCCTGCCAGCTTTACCGCCTACTATCTCCAGCACACCACGGCTAAATATGTCCCCCTTGTGTGACAAGTAAATCAGTCCCCTGGCGCTGGCTGGCTCAGAGAGGCACCTAAGGAGGATGAACCGGATCATAAAACACCACCACAGTCTGACTTTTCATGGCTGCTAATGTTGTCTTTACGTACTGTTGTATATGTCAAACCACGGCAATCAATAAAGTCGGATATAATCTGACCTAACTGGTTGATTTAACTGATCTTGTTGCAGTTTTTTCCTTGATTGAAATGCTTAAAAGAAGATTATCTTTACAGTTATGCACACATAAGGAAAGGTTAAGGTAGCTCCTAGATGCATTTATATTTTTTCATCACTTTCTTTCATTTTTCCGGGTATCTTTAGATTCAGGTTAACAGGTAACAAACCTATACAGTCTTTTTTTTATTTTCATTTTCTGATAGTTTCATTCACTTTGTCGTACTTTTATATCTATCTCTCTGGGGACGAAATAAGCCGAAGCAGAATAAGGACAAGTTGTTACGTTGCATGTTTACACTCAATGTTCCACTGGCACATTCTGAAATATTTATCCACTTTGGCTCATTCATCTATTCATGACTGCTTCTGAATTAAAGCACATGAAAGAATCATAAGTAGGTGGTATAGTGCCCCCACACACACACACCCCCCACCCTCCCCCAGCAGGGATCCTTATGTATGACTTCACCCATTGTCCCAAATAGACAAATTAAGTTAGGGTAAAACCTATGATGTCATTTAAAGTTATTATCTCATTTAAATTAAAGCTCTTTTCAGAGTCAAATCCCATAGCAAAAGTCAGACCATTGGTAAATTCTGTTTTATATATACTTTCAAATAGTGTTTCATACAGAACCCTTAAATGTTTCAATATGGCTGGAGCGCTGGATGAATTGGGCCTGCTTTTCTTCCCTGGTCGCCATGCGTAAAGTTTAAAGGGATAACCACAGCATGGTAGTTTGCCAAAGTAATTTTCTGTGTAGGAATGTATGGGAGAATCAGCATGGAGGAACCCTACTGTTTAAGTGACTTTCAACATGAGGTTGGTATATCCTGCTGCTGCCTTGGTTCAGGACATTTGGTCACTTGTGGTCACATGCAGCTCTTATTTGTCCTCACATGTAGTAGCATAGAGGCAGGGGGCTTCGGAGGGGAGAAGCTGATTGTTAACAGTGTTGAGAAATGTTGGCAAAAAGTAGCCACATCCAACTGATAATAATTCAAATAACAATTTCTTGTTTCGATTTGTGTGATAATCAGTCTCATATAAATGATATAGCCTACATATTCTAAGTCAGGCAGCAAACCATACTCACTTATGTTAGCTGATTCACTGCCACCAGTGAAACAGGGACTCTTTTTATGAGACTTGCTCTTCTTATTGAATTATCTCTGGTTGGTGGAGCTAACTGCAGGCTTTCAGGACTTTGGAAAGTGAGGTTTCAGTACTGTGGAAAAACCAAACTAGGATAGATGGATAGGTAGCAGCATAACTTACTTACGTACTTACTTTAGTACTTTCCATCTGTGAAAAATACAGAATCAATAATAACAATCTGGAGAGAAATACAGTAGCCTTGTAATCTTAATGACTCCCAAATAAGCACATACAGTATATACAGTACAATGTATTTAGTTGTGCAGGTAGTTTGGTGTGATGATGGCACTAGATTAAAAGTCTGAGGATCATCAGTGTTATGAAAATTCATTCTGAGGGAGACATGAATGTGTGTATCAAATTTCACGGCAATCCACCCAATTCAGGCATTTGACATAAAACCACAGATGTCAACCAAAGTCATTGGGGTACATCATCTGGGAACCATGATAGTCTGTATAAACCTTTGTGCCAATCCGCCAAGTAAATAGAGATATTTAACAGGATAAGTGAAAACTTCTTCATAAGATATCTTATAAGATATCCAAGACGTTTTTATACTATACAAGTAGTGGTGATTCAGCTCATTTTCACAATCCTTTCCCCTCCATCCGTGTTTTATTGTCAAGATTGCAAACGAACAAAGACAAACTTACATGTTTTTCAAGCACTGTGTTCCTGCTCAGCTGCATCCTGACCTGAGGTGGTACAATTGGGCCTTCTGAGTTGTTTAGTCTTCAGCCTTTCATCCATCAATCGCTGCTTCTCAAACCTTTTTTTCCCATTAGTTCCCCCTCCCTCTCTCCTGACATCTCACCTCTTTCACTCCCTCCATCGTGACGTTACCTCGGCACTGTTTTTCCCTCTAGAGCCCAAATGTCCTCCCCCCCCCACACACACACACAAACACTTTGCCTTTCTCTTATCTTTCTCCTTCTCTCTCCCTCTCCCTCTCCCTCTCTCGTCCCTCTCCCTCTCATCTTACTCCTATCAGTGGCTGTCCAGACAGCAGGATTTCCCCTTTGATGGAAACAGGCTTTGGCCCAGTTGTATTGTTTCAGCAGTTCTTTTCAGCGAAATCTCAGAGCTTTCTGTGTTTGTGTTGCTATCATTGAAAGTTAAACCATGGGCCAAAGCACTGTCTGCACAGTACAAAGGACAAGCACAAGTGTAAAGCCAATGAAACATAAAAAATATATATTTTTTGGGGGTCTTTACGTCAAACTGAACCTCCCTTGGGGTTTTCAGGGTGAGTGAGAAGCAGACAGGGAGACAGACTGTTGAAGCTTTTGAGACAGTGCATACTCACAATGGTCTTACCATGTCAGAACAATTGTTGTTTCAGCTGTTATGTGAAGGGAAAAAAGCACCCAACGGTGTAGATTGTAAGACTGGCCTGTAAGCAGGCTTGCACGCTCAGATGTGTGTGTGTGTGTGTGTGTGTGTGTGCATATCTGGGTCTGCCTTTACTTTAGGTGCATGCATTTGTAAATGTATTTGTCATTATGTGAGGACACAAAGCATGTAGGGCGTATTTGCATGTGAATCGTATTCATCAGTGATTCTAAACCAGGGGTACTTCTATCCCAGGGGTAAAGTTGAAAGACTATGAAGTAGCTCAAGTAATTTGATAAAACAGAAATTATGATTTGATTAAAAACACAAACACACACACACACACACACACACACACACACACACAGACACACACACACACACACACACACACACACACACACACACACACACACACACACACCGAGAAACATGAGTCAGCTATAACACCTGAAACCTTTTGACTAAGACTGTGTGAAAACTAGTTAGCACGCGAGCAGAGAAGTTAAAACAGTTGTTTAAAAGTAATGGATAAATAGTTGATAGTTCACTAAGCATCATGGGCAAATGTTTTACATAACAAGTAATAGATAAGCTAAATGGTTATCTAAAAGTTGGTTGTGGTGGTTAAAAACAGATAGCTAAGAGTAATGGATGAATAGTTGAAATGTTAGCTTTTGCCACTACTACTGTACATTGTAGTAGCACTTATTTAGAAGTTTTCCTTGGATTAGGGTGGCACCTTAATCATGGTTGCAGCTGTCACCGTGGCCCTGCTCCGCGCCCTGCTTTGCCCTGCTACACCCTGCTACGCTCTAGAGTGCCCTGCTACACCCTGCTATGTCCTGCTACGTCCCGCAGTGCCCTGCCACGTCCTGCTATGCCCTGCAGTGCCCTGCTACATCCGGCTATGCCCTGCTATGCCCTGCAGGGCCCTGCTACGCCCTGCTACACCCTGTACCGCCCTGCAGTGCCCTGCTACGCCATGCATGAACTACTACAACTACTATTTCTAGTCATAGTTCCATAATCTTTATCGTGACTATTATTGCCACCGTTCATCACACCCCCAACCGGCACCATCAGACACCGCCTACCAAGAGTCTGGGTCTCTCCCAGGTTTCTCCCTAAAAGGAGTTTTTCCTCGCCACTAAATGCTTGCTCTTGGGGGAATTACTGGAATTGTTGGGTCTTTGTAAATTATAGAGTGTGGTCTAGACCTACTCTCTCTGTAAAGTGTCCGGAGATAACTCTGGGTTATGATTTGATACTATAAATAAAATTGAATTGAATCTCCCTTCACAATGAGGTGTAGCGAATACATAGACTGTAGTTAGATTTACCCTCCCAGACAAAAATGATATCGATACACCTACTATCAATTTCTCAAGTTTCTCATGTTCTTTTACAGCTCTTTTCTTTGATTATTTTCCCCTTTGTCCTTATCATAGACCACATCTTTCATTCTTCCTGATTGCCTCCTTTTTTAATCATCCTTACCTGAATTATGTGTAGGACTAGTGTTTAATGAAAAAGGAAAGACGCAGCTAAATGACAAACCTCCCTCTTTCCCTTCCGGATTTACTGCGTGTTGTAAAAGCAGGAATCATTGTGTTTGCACACAGACACACACACACACACACACACACACACACACACACACACACACACACACACACACACACACACACACACACACACACACACACACAGTGATCTCCCTGAGTGATGTCTCATTGTTACGCCCTTCACCAAGTGTAGAATGAGTGTTTGATGTCTTCGACAGGGCTTTTCAAGCGCCGTTTTAATTAATTTGCCCATAAAATGAACCATGATTCCCAGCAGCCTCTCTGGCACCCTTAGCCACAAAAGGCTTTATTAGCTTTGACAATTAATCGTCGCTAACTGCCCAGACTAATCACATCTTAGATTTATTGGTCAGAATCATATGGAATATCGATTGTCTCTCCCTCATTTCGACCCTTTCAGCGCATTGTAACTCACCCGGCAAGTGTACAATGACATCATTGGGTAAGGGTGGGCACACTGCAGGTTCTTTGACTTTACTTTTGCTTTTAAGGCTACAGATGCTGTTTTATCGCAGCTAAGAGTGAAGCAAGGCAACAACTCCAGTTAAAGGGTTACATAGACTGTGGTTTGTGTGTTTTTTGGGGGGTGCTTGTCTTATTTGTTGTCTCAGAGTAATTTAATCTGTGAGAGTGAGTCTGGTCCTCATTATGTAAATTAAATAACCTCATCTAGAGAGAAAGGCAGAGTGAGCCACAGCAGGACTCTCTCTCTCTCTCACACACGCACACACACAAACACACACACGCAGACTTGCACACACACACACGCACGCACGCACGCACACACACACACACACACGCACACACACACACACACACTGTGTATACAGGCGGGTAAAGTAAATGGCCTTGTTGACACTGCATAGTAGGTTGTGTGTGTGTGTGTGTGTGTGTACACTCAGAGACCTGTATGAGTGTGTGAGTGTGTCACCAGGGACAATGATCGATAGCTATTAAAACCCACCAGTGCCTCGATCCAGATGGAGGACTATTTGTGTGTGTCCGTTTGTGTGTGTGTGTCTGTGTGTGTGTATGTATGTGTGTGTCTGTTTAGCCATGATCAAGCACTGTGTTTGTACAGGTGGGACACTGTAGGCAGCAGTGCTAACCTGTTCCACTCCATTTACCTCTGCAAGCTGGGGGACCTCACCAACCGCAGAAGGTGTTTTTGAGTGTGTGTGTGTGTGTGTGTGTGTGTGTGTGTGTGTGTGTGTGTGTGTGTGTGTGTGCAAGTGTGTCTGGGACTATGTCAGTGTGTGTTTGGACGTGCTGGTTATTCTAGCCTGGCTTTTCAGAGGCAATAAAAAAAGTAAAGGGAGAAGAAGGGGGGGGGGGGTGACAGGGCAGAGCGATTGTTTTAAGTCGAGCAGCCGTTTCAGTCTGTGGTTGAGAGGGACCGAAAGAAGGAAGAATGAAAGTTTGTTCTTTTTCATTTACTGAAGAAGAGAGAACATAAACACGGGTCAGAGAGAGAGAGAGAGAGAGAGAGAGAGACAGAGAGAGAGACAGAGAGAGAGAGAGAGATTTTACAAATAAAACATGACTCAGGGCCCGGTGAATCTTTTGCTTAAATTATATTGGCTTTATTGGATATATGATAAGTAGAAGTAAACTTGATCTTGCAGACAACAGTCCTATGAAACAAGAGACGTGCAACTGTAAAAAACAGACTCCTCTCCCTTTTCTCTTCTTTCTTGCCCTCTCTGTCTCTCTCTCATGCACACATGCCTGTGCACTGCACACACACACACACACACACACAGATATCATCCTCACCACCCTCCGCTGAGAGCCATGCAACCTGATCACAGATCAATATTGAGTGGTGTTATGGTTGCAGGAGAGGGGGCTCAGACTTGATGGTTGTCTGGCTGTTGGATGAAGGATTTTATACCACTCTACACTCACCTAAAGGATTATTAGGAACACCCTACTAATACCGTGTTTGACTCCCTTTCGCCTTCAGAACTGCCTTCATTCTTTGTTGCATTGATTCAACAAGGTGCTGGAAGCATTCTTTAGAAATGTCGGCCCATATTGATTGGATAGCATCTTGCAGTTGATGGTGATTTGTGGGATGCACATCCAGGGCACGAAGCTCCCGTTCCACCACATCCCGAAGATGTTCTACTGGGTTGAGATCTGGTGACTGTGGGGGCCATTTTAGTACAGTGAACTCATTGTCCTGTTCAAGAAACCAATTTGAAATGATTCGAGCTTTGTGACATGGTGCATTATCCTGCTGGAAGTAGCCATCAGAGGATGGGTACATGGTGGTCATAAAGGGATGGACAGGGTCAGAAACAATGCTCAGGTAGGCTGTGGCATTTAAACAATGCCCAATTGGTACTAAGGGGCCTAAAATGTGCCAAGAAAACATCCCCACACGATTACACCACCACCACCAGCCTGCACAGTGGTAACAAGGCATGACGGATCCATGTTCTCTTTCTGTTTATGCCAAATTCTGACTCTACCATCTGAATGTCTCAACAGAAATCGAGACTCATCAGACCAGGCAACATTTTTAAAGTCTTCAACTGTCCAATTTTGGTGAGCTCGTGCAAATTGTAGCCCCTTTTTTCTATTTTTAGTGGCGATGAGTGGTACACGGTGGGGTCTTCTGCTGGTGTAACCCATCTGCCTGAAAGTTGTTCGTGTTGTGGCTTCACAAATGCTTTGCTGCATACCTCGGTTGTTACGAGTGGTTATTTGAGTCAAAGTTGATCTTCCATCAGCTGGAATCAGTCGGCCCGTTCTCCTCTGACCTCTAGCATCAACAAGGCATTTTCGCCCAGAGGACTGCCGCATACTGGATGTTTTTCCTTTTTCAGACCATTCTTTGTAATCCCTAGAAATGGTTGTGCGTGAAAATCCAAGTAACTGAGCAGATTGTTAAATACTCAGACCAGCCCATCTGGCACCAACAACCATGCCACGCTCAAAGTTGCTTAGATCACCTTTCTTTCCCATTCTGACATTCAGTTTGGAGTTCAGGAGATTGCCTAGACCCGGACGACACCCCTAAATGCATTGAAGCAGCTGCCGTGTGATTGGTTGATTAGATAATTGCATTAACGAGAAATCTTACAGGTGGTCCTAATAATCCTTTAGGTGAGCGTATACTAAGAACATGGAAAATACTTCTTAGTTGGGCAGGTGTCAAATAAAAATACATACCACAACACTGCATACAGTAATCACTATACACTACGAGTGTATTTTAAAGCGAGCCTCTGTTACTTTTGTCACTCAATGTGACAATAAGCGACAATAATGGCGTAGTGGCAAATGTTAAAACACAATGTTAGAGCCTGACCGATAAAGGATTTTTAAGGCCGATATCAATACAAATATTTGGTGATTTAAAAATCCGATATTCCGATATATCGGCCGATATATAGTTTAAAAGAAAAATCCAGATACGCATAACAAACCATAAACCATAAAGTTTAAAAATAAACTTGTTTGTTTTATTGTCCCAACAGAACAGAGGAACATCAAAAATATAAAAATAAAAATACGAAAGTTCTGATAAATAAAATGTATAAAAATACAAACTTAAGATATGAAACTTAAAGAGGCGCTATGCAGTTTTGGCCATTTCTTCGCTTTTTGCTTGCAGGTTTCTCTATAGAGCCCCCCCTACAGGTTTCTCTATAGAGCTCCCCCTACAGGTTTCTCTATAGAGCCCCCCCCTACAGGTTTCTCTATAGAGCCCCCCATACAGGTTTCTCTATAGAGCCTCCCCTACAGGTTTCTCTATAGAGCCCCCCCTACAGGTTTCTCTATAGAGCCTCCCCTCACATGTTTCTCTAAAGAGCCCCCCTACAGGTTTCTCTATAGAGCCCCCCCTACAGGTTTTTCTATAGAGCCCCCCTACAGGTTTCTCTATAGAGCTCCCCTACAGGTTTTTCTCTAGAGCCCCCCCACAGGTTTCTCTAGAGCCCCTACAGGTTTCCTCTATAGAGCTCCCCACAGGTTTCTCTATAGAGTCCCCCTACAGGTTTCTCTAAGAGCTCCCCCACAGGTTTCTCTATAGAGCTCCCCTACAGGTTTCTCTATAGAGCTCCCCTACAGGTTTCTCTATAGAGCCCCCCCTACAGGTTTCTCTATAGAGCCCCCCTACGTTTTTTCTATAGAGCCTCCCCTACAGGTTTCTCTATAGA
>NC_053120.1:36785590-36800590 GCF_010015445.1 Perca fluviatilis
GTTAGGACTAGCCGGGGCCGCTGAAAGGTAATCCATTTTTTTAGCTGAAACTTCTGACAAGTCCAACAGATTCTCACTCCCATCTTGTAAAATATAGA
Organism: Perca fluviatilis; assembly: GCF_010015445.1. Lineage (NCBI taxonomy): Eukaryota > Metazoa > Chordata > Actinopteri > Perciformes > Percidae > Perca > Perca fluviatilis. The sequence continues at coordinate 36,785,689 of NC_053120.1, forward strand.
CGCTTGGTCAGGTGCCTTTGTTATTGTTATTGACGCTAAAAGTCAACTTTAGCGTCATATCTAAACGTGCTTCTAAACGCGCTTGGTCGGGACTATTGGCGTCACTTTTGACGTTGGGTTTAGGAAAAGAAGAAAGCGACAGTTGGGTTTAGGAAAAGAAGAAAGTGACAGTTGGGTTTAGGAAAAGAAGAAAGTGACAGTTGGGTTTAGGAAAAGAAGAACGGACGGTTGGGTTTAGGAAAAGAAAAACGGGACGGTTGGGTTTAGTAAGAAAGAAGAAAGCGATGGTTGGGTTTAGCAAACGTGACACGCGGGACACGATCCTCGGTCCTGTGGTGTTTGACCCATCCACCCCCCCAACCAACCTCCCTATGCGGGTTTTCGGCCTTTCATACTACTCGCTACCGTAGTCGCTCTTAGTGCTACGTCATCTTCAAACCCTGTGTAGCTGCTGCTATCCCCGGTACGTTCTACAAACACGCTGAAGGGCGCTTTTTTCGTCGCTTCAGACGCTGACAGCCACTGTCCAAATGTCTGTATTTTACGAAGTCATGTACAAGCAGTATCGAGGAATGTGCCTGCATAGGGGTTTATATGCAGGCTTGCACACACATATGGTACGTGCACACACACACACACACACACACACACACACACACACACACACACACACACACACACACACACACACACACACACGTCAAGTCAGTAGCTGTTGCAATTTGCAGTCCTGCAGCACATCTGCATGCTGATGGTAAACAGTGGAGCTCTGTGAGCTATCCAGCTCATCTGGTCCGACTCGTATACAGTTCATCTTAAAGGCTTACACCATGATGAGTTATTGTCTTATATGTTAATTATTAAACAACTTTGCTCCTCCTGTTGCACCATTGATCACTGTACAGGCAAGACATGTAGTGTGAATTTACCAAGAGAGACAGCGGGGACTGTTGTTGTAAATGGAGCTGGTTTTTACATCCTGTAACTGCTCAGGGTGCAGAATTTATGAGATCAATGCTGGTATACAGTGTCTGATTTATTATCAGCGTTTCTGTCTGATGTTACAGATTCTGGTAATTGAATGTGTCCTTTGTGTTTTATGTGTGCAGATGACCTTTATATACACTTTAATCAGTAGGAGTAAATAACCTGTGCGTCTCTGAGTAATCAGTGTACAGTGTGAGTGATTCATTCATTTCAGCAACAAGACAATTCAAAGGGCTTTACATAAAACACTAAAGAGCAATTAAAAACAATTAAAACATGTGTTAAGGAGAATAGAAAATAAAAATAAGACAGGTATAAAAGACAAGAATGAAAGTTACAGTGCAGTGTAAGAAATTAACAATAACTGGATTTAATAGACGACAGCATCAAACAGAAAAGTCTTCAGCCTTGATTTAAAAGAAGTGAGAGTTGCAGCGGACCTGCAGTTCTCTGGGAGTTTGTTCCAGTTATGTGGTGCATAAAAAATGCTGCTTGTTCATGTTTAATTCTGATTCTGGGTACTGTAAGCAGACCTGTCCTAGACGACCTGAGAGCTCAGGATGGTTCAGAATGTAGGGGGAGATCAGAAAGGTATTTTGGCCCTAAAACCGTTCAGTGCTTTATAAACTACCAGTAGTATTTTGGAATCAATTCTTGTAGAGACAGGAAGCCAGTGTAAAGACCTCAGAACTGGAGTGATGTGATCCACTTTCTTGGTCTTACATGAACATCGTTTGTAAGGCTTGTGGCTGCGATCAGTGGCTAACTCTGTGGAATGCACTTCCACCCTCTCAACCAATCATTAATCTGTATTTACTCAGTGTAGCTCAGGGCACTCTGGCCGTGAGAAATCTTTCCCAAATTGCGCTCTCTACTTTAACACACATGCATGTGCGTGTGCATGTGTGTGTGTGTGTGTGTGTGTGTGTGTACATGTGTGTGTGCGTGTGTGTGTGTGTGTGTGTGTGTGTGTAAATGTGTGCAGTCAGACTGGTTTGTCAAAGAGGAATAGAAAAAAGTCTCAGCCGAAACTGACACTGCTGCATGCACATATACGCACGTGCTCTCAGTTGTCACACACACACACACACACACACACACACACACACACACACACACACACACACACACACACACACACACACACACACAGTGATTGAGTGAGCGGTTGGAATCCTGTCTACACTTAAAGTCCTGCCTCTATCTCAGAAAGGGAACGGCTATGGCTCTTATCACATACTGAGACTGTGTGTGTGTGTGTGCACATGCATTAGCGTGCTTGTATGTGTGTGTTTGTGTAACCCTGTGCACGTGTGCGCGTGTGCATGTTTGAGAAAACACAGACTGGCCCATGGGACTGCTCAGGCTGTGTGTTTTGGCTCTGTTAGGCAGACCATTACTATGGCGTCGAAGGTCAGGTGGTCCGACCAGAAGGCCCACGTATATTTGTATGTTTCAATTAGGTATGCAGGCCTGAATGTGAATAACCTCTCTGGGAAGTTGACGTGCACTTCCTTAGTTCCCAGTGGGTTTTGTGGGATTCTCAAGACACTTCCCAAAACCGTAGTGCATGTCTTGATGTGGCTGACGGGTGGGATGGTTATGACACAGGCCACCCTGGAAGGCCACAGGCTTTAATACCTGGTACTGGTACGCCCTGAAATAAAGTATATTTGGACCAAACACCTCGATATCGATACTGTAGGGTTGACTATTGGTGCTTTCCAAAAATTATTTACACGTGAGATTTTTGACAAATACTCATCAGTAACGTGGATATACTGACTACGTGGGTAAAGGCAAATGATAAAACAGCTAGAACAGTTTGGTAAATTCAGAAAATGACATCAATGTACTGTACTGTACTGCAGCCTTTAAAAACAGGAAAAAGACAACACTTTTACACTATATTACGATATAATGATATCCAAAATCTAAGACAATATCTAATCTTGTATCCCAATATCGATATATAATTGATATTGCCCAGCCCTACTACAAACTCTTCGGTCACATTGAGACAGCAGATAGTGAAAGCTCTGTTTCCACTCAAGACTAATAGATATGTGTGTTGGCAGACAGCAGAAAGTCGTCCAGGGAACCGTCCCGCGGCCCCCACATACCCAGGTTACCTGAGGTCAACACGCGGCCAGGCCGACCCACTATCTTGCTTCTTCTCCTTTCACTGTCTCTATCTGTTCTGCAGCGCCTGCTCTCCTGCATCCTCATTTTAATCAGGTGTCGTCATGATGCTCTTTGGCAGGCTGTTTGAATAATGAATGTCCAGAGGTCTCTGTTTCTCTCTTTTTTGTTTCTCTCTCTTTGAATCAAGGTCAACAACCATGTATATCCTGGGTAAGGGATCCCCTCAGTGGTTCTGCGCAACCCTGGTCGACTCCCCGGTTTTCTGCACGCAAAGGTTATTGTGCAGACATTGTCACACGTCTCCAACTTGACTTGGGCGTTTGGATCTGTTTGGTCTGCCAATCTTTTAAAATAAAGTTCTCACTTATTCGCTTTCTTGCTGACACAAAGATGAGAAAATCGATAACCATTCTCACATAATCTGCACAGTAAACATGAAGCTATAGCCAACAGCCAGTTAACTAACAAAAGCTGCCTACCAGCACCTCTAAAGCTTACGACTTGTAAAGGTACCATGTGGAGTTTTTAAGCACAAGTTGTGCTTAAGAGCATTTTCTTTTTAACGAGTGGGTCCCTGTTAAGTTTGTCTTATGCATGTGCACGAGGACTCACATGCATCTGTACTATATGAGACGCCTGTCAATGGTTTCACGCTCCTCCACTGATCCAATGCGCCAACAAAAGCAGGGAAGACTGCTAGCAAGTACACATGGATGCAAACAATGCAGGCGTAAAAATGATCGAAAAAAAATGGATTTTTAAATGTTTTATGGAGAAGGTATTCCCTGGTACCTCAAGAGTACATACAAAAGAACAACCAAAAACACAGTAAAAACAAGGTTGTCTTTAACCTTTTGTGTACACTGAATACACCTAAAACCTTTTCAAAGTCTTCGCGGTACATGTCACATCCCATCTGTTCAACTGTGTGCAGAATAAAATGAGCTGTCAAGGCTGCAGGTGTCTGAAATAAATGCTGTATTTACATGTGTCACGACTTCTCAGCTCTTATTTGTGAACAAATTAAAGCTAGTAGTGGTAAGTGAAATGCACCTGATTTGATAAATGTACTTTAATTGCTTAATTGTGCCGAGTCTGTCAAGCCCACATATCTAAATGACATTTCCAGACTGATGTGCATTCAAACGGGCAGCGGAGGAAGTCGTTTTGGCGTAATAGCGGCGAATGAGTGGGCTAACTGGCACTAATTACCCATTGTGCATGTATGTGTGTCAGAGTGTGAGTCTTAGACAGGCCTTGTAGAGACACCTATGATAACACAGCTGTGTCTTATTCCCCTGGGTCTGGGAATGATTATATTGGAACTGAATGACTCCCTTTTTATTATTGCTTTTCCCATTTCTTTTTATTATACATGTGTCCTAAATTTCAGCTCTTATTTCAGCCCATTGTGTTCTTTCTGGTTAGCGTGTGGGACGGAGCAATGGAGAGACAGATGGAGGTGGAGAGACGTCACTGTCAGTCGACGTAGGAGCTCTCTGACACTCACACACTTTCATTCAGCTCGTCACAAATGCCACGCTGTCTTTGTCTGTCTGGGCGCCATGCCGGGTAGCGGTGGGCGCGTGACGTTATAGGGGAGTAGGATTCCACTGTTTGCTTTTTACGTTCGTCCGCCCTCGGCCTAATGTCTGTGTGTGTGTGTGTGTGTGTGTGTGTGTGTGTGTGCGTGTGTGCGTGTGTGTATGTGTGTGTGTGTGTGTGTGTGCGCACGCGCATTTGTGTGTCAAAGTGGTTTTGTGAGGGGACATATTTTTATGTGTGGTTTTGCACAGCGGAGAAGTGAAACCAGTGTAGCTTCGGAGACGGCACAATCCTCTTTCTTTTAACCATAACTTGAAATTCATATATCGAAAGAGCTCGGTGTCACGTACTCACAGGCTTGCTGTTTCTGTTGATGAGGGTGCTTTATTTTGTAGCAACAGTTCAACACTCTCACGCCAATAGCAGAAATTACAACCAGCTTAGATTCAAGTTTATGGATTATATGTTGACGGTGACATTTAGATACCGCGCATGAAGATCATAATACAAGTGAGGAATGCACTGCAACCCAGGAGGCTGACCTGTTTGGACAATAGACCATCACAGAGGCATTACACAGCCATATGCCACTCTTGAGTGCCAAACATACTCTTGGTTTTCAGCTGCGACTATGCTGTGTTGGATATATATTGATGCATTGCAGGTAATTGTAGGTGATCGATGTAAACAACTCCCCGACATGAGGACAGGCCTCGGTGAGGCATGGGTTCTGCCCTTCAAGAGCAGCAGGAAGGACTCACAATGAAACTACTCTCAGGCTGCTTCCTTTCTGTGCACAGGCTCTGAAAAGGAGGCACAGTGCCCGTTTCTCCTCCTCTAGCCCGAGGTGCGTTTTATTTTATAGAGTACTGCTCGAGCGTTTGGGAGCATACAGGGAAACTAGTTAGATGGGCTGCTGACTGATTGATTGATGACTTTGTTTGTCAAGGTGCTGCAAAAGCTGTTCAGGTGTTACATTAGCACAAACTTGTCCAGGGCACTTTCTTTCACGTGCACCGTGGCCACGTTGTAAGAAATAAGGAAAAGGGCGCTGATGCGTACACTCGAGTCATTGTGCTTGTGCACCTGAAAGCTGTGTTTATTTTCCCCAGCTGCTGCACATGCAAGCTCTGCTTTGTGCGTCGGTCCATGAGAGCAACTTCCTGAAGGCTCTCTCTCCAAGCTTCCTGTCTGAGAAGTCTAGAGGTTATCTGCGGACCCCGCCCCTTTTAAGCCACACAGGTCCATGCAGCTGTTTCCTCTGATGATTATGGATCAGATTTAAAACAATCATACATCATGTGCTGGGATTTCAGGAAGGCCACAAAAAGGCTTCTGCAAAGTGTCCCTTCTTGCATGGAGGATGCTTTTCTGTGTCTGACGTGTTCCCTAACTTCAGGACAGGAACTATACTGTAATGTGTGTGTTTGTGTCAGTGTGTATTAATGTGTGTGTGTGTGTGTGTGTGTGTGTTTGAACATCTGCTCCTCGTTGGCTTTGTTTTCCCTCTTCTTCATGGCCCACCCTTGCAGTGGGTGCTGGACACCCCAAGCTCTTCTGCTGGCTGTCTATACGCAAAAGAAAAAAAGAGAGAGGAAGACAGAGATGGAGATGGAGCGAGGAAGAGACGAAGAGAGAGAAAAAACATTTCAGTCTAGCGTTCGAAGATCCAGTTCTCTGTTCCCACTTTTCTTATCCCCGTCTCTTCTCTCCTCCTCCCACTTTGTTTCCCTTCGCTCTTCTCTGCCTTCCCCCTCAGCTGTGTCTGCCGTGGCCTTGTTCGCTCCATCCACCTCCCTCAAGGCAGCAGATGTTAGTTCTGTGTCCAGATGTTTTCTGTTTATCCCTCTCCAGTCACATCTTTAACAAACTCTCGCACCGTAAACTGTTTACAGAGGCCTCTCCTCTCCTCTCCTCTCCTCTCCTCTCCTCTCCTCTCCTCTCCTCTCCTCTCCTCTCCTCTCCTCTCCTCTCCTCTCCTGCCACAATGCACAGCAACAGAGAGAGGCTGCCATTACTGTAAACAGAGAGTGAAAGAGATCAATCCAATGCCACCTACACTTCCACATGCTTGTTGCTGAGACGGTTTTTGTTCTTGTCCTCTTTTTATGAGACAAACGCACACACTGACGCACACACACACACACACACACACACACACAAATAGACTCAGGTATGTACGCACTTCTTAGTTTCTGTACTGGTTTGACTACAGCATCTTCTCTGCTGGCTGTGTTCACAACAAACAGAGGGTTCTGTCACGTCTCGTGCAGCAAGACTCCGATTCAAAAAGGAAGTCTTCAGATCTGCGTTTACACTCCAGAAATCACTCACTGTTGAAACGCATCGCTTACAGCTTCATTTTTCTTTTCTTTTTTAACCAGCCAGTCAATCTGCAGCTTCTTTCTCTGCTGACTCGTATCCACCTGACCTCTCTGCTGTTTCATAGCTGTGTCACGCACAGCACTAAAGCCTGGGAGGGATTTTTATTGATTTTTATTTGACATTTGACTGAGACATAACAATTTGGTCCCCGCTGCTCTCTCGCACGCAGTCACGAAAGGGAAGCGTCGGCTGTTAATATTGAGCAACTCGGTAGCGAGATGCCAATAACAAGACCATAAATAATAATTCTTTCTGCATCTCACCTGGCTTGTTCTGGCTTGACAGTTTGATAGAACAGCTAAAGCACAGTACATACCAGCACAGAGACATGCAGATCAACGCCCATGCGTGTTTACACACCTTCGTACAAACATTTATACTACATGTGTTTGTGTGCATTTGTGTGTACTTTATACACATTAACATCTGTTCAATCGCTAAACATGTTTTTCATAACCCAATGTGTAAAGTATATATTTAATATTGTTATTTTTTACTACTTATTGATTGAGTTTTGTGCTTTTATAGTGTATGTTTTTGTTTATCATGCTAAACCCCGCAAATTATTGACAAGGATTCATTTTAAATTTGATCGACAAACAATAAATATAGACATTCAAAGTTTTTCAGTCAGGCTAGAAGTATGGATTTATTTCAGCCTACAACGTTGGTCCAGACTGAACTATCTCAACAACTATTGAATGGATTGCCATGAAATATTGCCCCCACATGCTGATGTTAGCATTTAGCTTATAGCACAGCAATGTTTTATGCTTTTAATACACCGATGGTGTTAAATACATAAGTAAAAGAAAGGGAGTTCGGCCGGTCACACACTGCCTGCGTGGCGTGAGCGTGATGTTTCTCTTGCGTGTCAGTTGCGTGGCGGCTGCGTTGCGTTTTCTGTCTTTGCACACCAGAAACGTGTCTGACGCTGCTGCTGCCAGCCTTGTCTGTACACATGTATGTTTCCCATTGACTTACTGCACTCAAGCAGCAGTATACTTCATGTTAAACATAAATATATACTGATTTGATTACAGCAAAGACAACGTCGGCAGTATTGACGGCAAAATAGGCTACAGAATATTTCGTTCTGTATTGACAGGTGCAATATTTGAAAATTGCTAATCATTATTTTTTTTTTTTTTAAAGGTCCCATGACATGGGGCGCTTTGAATGCTTTTATATAGACCTTAGTGGTCCCCTAATACTGTATCTGAAGTCTCTTTTATATAGACCTTAGTGGTCCCCTAATACTGTATCTGAAGTCTCTTTTATATAGACCTTAGTGGTCCCCTAATACTGTATCTGAAGTCTCTTTTATATAGGCCTCAGTGGTCCCCTAATACTGTATCTGAAGTCTCTTTTATATAGACCTTAGTGGTCCCCTAATACTGTATCTGAAGTTACTTTTATATACCCCTTAGTGGTCCCCTAATACTGTATCTGAAGTCTCTTTTATATAGACCTTAGTGGTCCTTTTTTTTTTTTCGTTCCCCCCCTCTTTTTTTTGAATTTTTTTTTCTACGCAATTCAGCCTTGGTGCAGAATTACAGCCACTAGAGCCAGTCCCACAATGAGCTTTCCTTAGTATGTGCCATTTCTGTGTCTGGAGCATAGACAGTATATAATGGACCAACAGACCCCGTTGCTCTGGACGGAGACCAGTGAAGGCTATTAGAAGCACTTTTCCGGTGATGGCCAGCTTTACTGCGCAGCCTCCAACTGAGAGAATGTGACGTGAGCAACGTGTCTGAAAGTTGTAAGTCTTCTGGTAGCTGCGCCAAGAGAAATCTCAATCATTCCCAATCTTACAGAGACGGAGAGTGTAGGTATATGTAAGGAGATAACATAGGCACAGGCTAATTATTACTAACGAAAATGCTAGTTAACATTAGTAATTAATCCTAAACAGCTCATGTAAGCCAAACTGCCTGCAAGCTTATCCTGTACTATACGGTAATTCCTCTACTATGTGACACAATCGTTAGCCTATTTTTACAAAAGCGTCTGCTACGGAGCCATAACGTGAGGTACAAGGTAATGGAGCCTTTTATACATTGTCGTGTTTCTTTAGAAATAAACAACGGACAAATAGAGTCTTTAAACGCTTCAGATGTAAAGTTATTCGCAGTCAAGTGACGTAAAAAAAAAATGGCGGTCAGCGGAATGCTAACAGGAGGTGATGGCCAGGTAGCAACAAAATGGCGCCATAGATGGCTCGAGTTCTGAAGCGAAGCTTACCCCCTTGGTCTGGAGCTATTGAGGAGGAGAGAGGGGGGGCAAGGTGGAGGGTGGGGGTGTGGCCTTGACCAACTGCCACTTTGCTTGTTTGAAAGCCATGATGTCTCTTTCTCATGGGCGGGCCAAATTCTCTGGGCTTCTCAAAGGCAGAGCAGGGTACCCAGGACTTGGTTTACACTTATCACCATTTCTAGCAACTGGGGGACCATAGGCAGGCTGGGGGAACTCATATTAATGTTAAAAAACCTCATAAAGTGAAATTGTCATGCCATGAGACCTTTAAATTACATTTATTTCTGCATTTATGTACTAAACCTAGAGACTTTTAAACATCAACATGTTATTTATTAATATGTATTCATGTCAAAATGACATATAAACATCTTTTCCTATTCTATTTTGCCTGGAAAAATAGGCGTCGGTCCTATTTCTAGCATGCACACGTTTTTGGCGCGGCTCGAGAAGTGCGTGTCACGCAGGCAGTGTGCAAGCTTTAACCTGTTAACATGGGAGCCAAAATAAAACGGACACGCCACGCAGCTGACACGCTCACGCCGCGCAGGCAGTGTGAAGCCGGCCTCAGAGAGTGGTGAAGAAGCACTGATACTGCAGTGACTGACAATGCTGAACCTCAAGTTCCTGAACTTGACCGCAGGCCCAGACTCTGACAGGGAGGTGTGACCCTCTGCTTGACGACATGACACCCTGCTGCCAATGAAGGGGGAATTCCTCCTCTCTTCTCCTCTCCTCTCCCCTCCTCTCCTCTTCTCTCCTCTTTTGTTTCTCTGTCCTTTGTCTTGTACAACATGTTCTCCCTGTTCTGTGTTCTGTCTGGCTGATTGATGGACCACTGTAGATCAGAGTTTATTACTTCCACAAGCTTTTTGGACATGGACACAACTCACCCAACACTATCTTCCTCCTCCTCATACCTTCCACTTCTTGGCTTGAACATTAATCCCACTACTGTACCTCTTTCACTCCCTGTGGTTTCTCCTCCCCTTGTTGCTCTCGTCCTCCCCCTCGCTCTATCACGCCCCCCCCGCGTCACTTATCCAGGTGATGACATCCATCTCACGTCACGGCGGACAGGCTCCTTGTTGTGTCCAGGTGCTTAATCCTTGTCATATATCCAGTTAGCCACCGTTAGCCCTCTGACATGCTGAGCACGGGATACGGAGCCAGGGAGTGAGGCCATCAGACAGCTGCAGCTCGGAGGTGACAGTCCAACCTCCCCCTTCCCTCCCTCTACTCCCCTTAACACACACATAAACACATATACACTTCATTGTACATTTAAACAGACTCCCTGACCTCTAACTTTAACTCTCACAATTAAAAAGGCCTTGCTCTCTCATCCTTATACTTCCTGTAAAAACAGATACACCGTGGATGAAGAATAAATACATGCACACACTGAGTCATTTTATTGCTAAGGTGTTTTATTGCTAAGGGATTAGACAATGAGTAGTCTCGCATTGTCAGACCTATCTCCACAGTGCTGTGGAATAAGGTCTGGCTCCTCCACACATGCACTCCTGGATAGGAGCTGTTTGCATTTCTTTAAACCAATCACAATCGTCTTGGGCGGCGCTAAGCTCCGGTCGCTGAGCTCCGGTCGCCGAGCTCCGGTCGCCGAGCTCCGGTCGTTGTGCTCCAGTTGCAAAGACGCTGCCTCTGAAAATCAGTCTCGGGAAGGAACTTGTTTTGGTGGAACATTTGTACTACGCAAAAGAAAACGCCACATACAATATTAAATGAAGTTAACTGTTGACCCAATACAGTAACGTGAGCTATTTATCAGCTGGATACATGGTTAAGGCTCTGACACACCAACCTGACGGCCGACCGTCGGTAGAAAAGGCAGTCGGACTGATCAGTCGGCTCCCCGAGGTCACAAAAGTGCCCCGGAACACACCGAAGCGACGCCGACTTCAGTTTACGCGTGTGCGAGACGTACGTCTCCATAACAGCAGGCTAATCTGTATTGTCGCCCAAAAAATAAAAATCGGAAATGACGGAACATCTCTCTAAACCTCGTAAACACAGAGCACGCTGTCGTCAGTCATTGTTTTCATCAGAGAACGTTTAGTAGTCAAGAAGGATCGTTGTTGTCATTACTCGCTGAACGGAAGAAAATACGATGGCTAGTAATAAGAAGATACTGGCGTTGTCAGCTCTGGTTTTCTCGTGTACTGAGTCGCTAGTCGAGGGCTAGCACTCCACCAATCAGACTGGTCATCGAGTCCGACTGCCCACCGGCCGATTCCACATGTCAAATCGGCCAAAACGGATGCCGACGGCTCCTCCGGCTGGCGACGGCACGGAACACACCGAACAGACTCGAGTCACGACCTCGGCAGACTGTCCGACGGCCGATAATCGGTGTCAGCGCCTTTAAACGTAATTTGCTTTCACCAGTGTATCTCCGTGTGTACTTCGTCCATAGCAATCCCCACCAATCGGTTCCAAAATGTCCCAGTTAGAGAGGAAATGCCGTAAACACATTCTTTGTAAATCTTTACAACCATTCCCCGAAAAAAACCAAGCAGGGCTGCCTTGTTGCACCATCCAAATTTTGTTAAAAACTTGCCATTTTCGGTGTGTAATGTTAGCTTGCTAGCGCAGAGGTTCTGGTTGCTGTTTCTCGAAGCGACCAGAGTTTAGAACGTGAATACAAAGAAAGCAGAAGGTAAGGGGCATCCGGTGGAATATCCAGCTGCGCCGGAACTATCCGGTAAATGAAAATGAACGTCAATCCAGACTAGACAATGAGTTTTAGGACCTAAAGGCTTAGCAGGTATTTTAGGTTACATTTTTTTTCTTTAAATTAATCTTTATTCGTTCCATTTAGTTTCATATAGAGAGCTACATTTAGTCTGCAGAGAGACCAACAGTAAAAACAATGGGAATGTTTTCGTCTCCGTTCCAGCAGCCGCACTTGGCTCGTTTGTTTAAAATTTATAGCAGGGATTTGGATGAACCTTTTTCTGCTGAGTAACTGGAAATAGTAAGTGAAGACTTTCCTCCTCACAGTTTTACAATGGTACTGGCAACATCCTTATGTCTGCCTGTATATGACAGGAAATAGCAAAGGGTTTAGCCTAAATGCCTGTTGGAGGAAATGTGCTCAACGTAAACGTGCGTTTATGGTTGATAAAGCATCAGGCTAGTAAACAATGTGAATCCACATGAATGCATAAAGAAGACGCACACACACACACAGACACACACACACACACACACACACACACACACACACACACACACACACACACCAAGAAGACACACTTATTCACTCCACTTAGTGGTTCTGAGAAGGAGTAATGCTCCCTGCAAAGTACTGAGTCATGAGTATGGCCCAGAATTCAATCATCGTTTTCCCTCAGGTCTCTGAACTTGATTCCCATCAGACACACACACACACACACACACACACACACACACACACACACACACTCACTCACACACACACACACACACACACACACACACACACACACACATGTTACATTTTCCTATCAACACATCACTGATATCCAATGCTGTTTTACTGCTAATGACTTTACATGCCTGCCGACCGATGCGCTTCTTTAACCCTATTACAAAACACAAGGCCTAAGTGCGTGTTGGGCAAATGTGTTTGTGTGTTTGTGTGTTTGTGTGTGTGTGTGTGTGTGTGTGTGTGTGCCCTTGGGTATATCAGTGATGAAATAAAAAGGCTTACAGCACAAGTCCCATCCCATAAATTGGCCATCTTCCATAGCTTGTTGTTTTAAATGGCAGCAGTGGAGAGAGGTAGAACAATAACATGTACAGATTGGAGAGAAAGGAGCAAAGAAAGGTTTAGAGGTCAAGAAGGAGTAGTGGTTGATGGGTAGATGAGATGGGCAAATGATGAAAGCGCAAGCTGGGTCCCATTTATTTGTTATAAGTTTAAGGAGTTCCATGAAGTTTAGTTAGTTGCATAACTGTCAATTTACCATCTTACAGCTGTTACCTGATGAAGCAAGTACGGCTGAAAGTGGTAGGAAAGACAGAAAAGCGAGAGAAGAGAGAGAAGGTGGATGGGAAGACGTGAGATGTGTTTCAGATCAGGTGACGGGTGACATGGGATGATGATGTAGAGATGGGGGAGTGAAGGGGGGGAGGGGGGGATCCCTCAGGGAGGTTCATCTGTACACATAAGTAATGAAAAGATAGTCATCCATGTACTCGCCTAATGTAGTCTATCAATGAACAGCCAAACAGCCTCTCTCTCTCTCTCTCTCTCTCTCTCTCTCTCTCTCTCTCTCTCTCTCTCTCTCTCTCTCTAATCAATGGTGTGCAGCAGCAAGCTTACAGGCTTTGTTGAGGTCTCTCTGCCTGGAGGCAAACCAAAGCCTTTCAACCTGGTGGTTTGTGGACCACCCTACCCCACACTGGTATGCACTCTATCCCTCTCAATCCCCGGCTCTGTAGCAGAAGTCAGAGGTCGGGAGCTGGCAGGTGATTGGATGTTGTTGTGGTAAGGGAATACTGGGCCACTAAGTGCTGCAAAAACACCAACTGTCTCTGATGTTACTGGCCACAGGGCTTTAGCCTACCCGTGTGTGTGTGTGTGTGTGTGTGTGTGTGTGTGTGTGTGTGTGTGTGTGTGTGTGTGTGTGTGTGTGTGTGTGTGTGTGTGTGTGTGTGTGGGGGTCAAAAAGGACAAGGACCAGATTTTTGTCTTGAACTAGACCTTCTGAACACACAACCCACCTGGAATTAACAGGATCCATGTTCTGTGTGTGTGTGTGTGTGTGTGTGTGTGTGTGTGTGTGTGTGTGTGTGTGTGTGTGTGTGTGTGTGTGTGTGTGTGTGTGTGTGTGTGTGTCTGTGTGTGTGTGTCTGTGCATATGAGACTTTTAAAGAGCTACATTGCTGGTTCCAATATGTAAAAATATCTTCAGATTATATCAGCTAATAAAATAAGTTATAGTTAGAGTCTTAGACAGACAGTAACAGTTGTACATGTGCACACATTCAGACAGTTTAGTTGCTGGAGAAGTTAAGTCAGGGGAATGCAGACAGACTCTCCAGTAATGTTATTGATGGCCACCGCATAAACTAGCGTGGCTGGATGAGCGGTGTGTCTGAGGAGAAGAGACAGGTGGGACGTGGTAGACGAGAAGAGTTTAAAAAACAGCAAGTAAACATTGCATTTTCCGAAGAAGATTTGCACGTCTTTACTGCCTGAGCAAAATTGCCATCTTATTCTGTTCTAGAAAGTGCTAAAAAAAAATTCTACACAATAGTTAAGACTTTGCTATGTGGTTGCTAAGATGTAGGTGGTTGCTGGGTCATCATAAGATGAATACTAAAGGCCATTTTATAGTCGTGCGTAAAATTGACAGCGTAGATCCCCGCAGACCCCTCTGCGTCTACGCCAGACCCTATGCTGTAGCCTGACGCCATAGCCTGACGCCATAGCCTGACGCCATAGCCTGACGCCATAGCCTGATTAATTTATTATTATTTATTTACTGTAGGGTACTGTACAAGATTCCCGCTTCATGAATATTACCCAGAATGCAATACCGTGCTGTAATGGAATAATACAGTATTATTC